>NW_009620271.1:49734-128188 GCF_000690535.1 Cariama cristata
AAGGTATTTCCAGGATTTAAATAAATATACAGTGGAAAGTAGTGTGCCAAACAAAACAGTTTCAAATATTCATATATACACCAGAGTGTACTAGTTATATACACAACATTCGTGACCTTTTGTTAGCCTTTTTGCAGGCAATTTTGAACAGAGGCTTTACATTTTCAGAAGGAACTCAGAAATTTATTTTGTCTATTTTAATCTGTCATAGGAATGATAAGTCCTTTACTGTTAATTCTGTGTTTACCAATTTGATGCTAGGGAAGTAATATTGCATTCATTGTGTTTGCTCGTTCATGTGTAATACTGAATTTACTCTGTTTTTGTTTTTTCTTCACAGCAAGCCATTGACAGTAAGGTAAAAGCAGAGGCAGTACCATCAGTCACAGTAAAGGTAATGTGCCTAACTCAAACAGTAGCATGCAAATAGTAGTGGCAAATTTTTACAAACCTGCCTCTTTCTGTGTATTTCACTTAGGTCATGAAAATGAGTAAAATTTAAAATGCAATATATACTTAATTCTTTTTCTCCTTAGTATGACAAGGTGTCATTCTAACAAGCCTTCTGCTGAAGGCAGAAAGCGATTGGAGTTTTATTTTTCATAGGCCTATCAAGAAGACACAAAAATACTATTAGGTTGGAAAATACTATTAGGTTGGAATGAAGTTGGTTTTGAAGCTATAAGAGTAATTTTTCCAGCACTTTTCAAAGGGAACAAATGTTTAGTTACATAAAATGTGAAGTTTGTTGTCTTCAGCTGCTTTTTTAGTTGTCAATAAACAAAAATAGACTTTCTTTTTATAAAAGACTTTTATAGCTTTTGCTAGTGAAAAAAATTTTAGAAAATTCTAATTTGGAAACTGACATCATTGTAGTCTGCCATGAGAGTTGCTGCCTGTAACTGATTCTAAATAAAGTGAATGTGTTATTGTGTTCCATTATTGACTGTAAGGAAATAAGAATTGTTCAAGGAAAATACTGGTTTTGAAGTTGAAATTTGAAGTTCTTAAACATTGTTGCTGGATTGCTCTCTGCAGCTTTTTTGTATCTTTTTGCTGGTTATGTTTGTTTTCTGCTATACAGAGATGAATTTGTTGCTTCCTTTAAACACTCCTGTGTGTCACTTGATTTAGATAACAATACAGAGCAGAGTGACTGCCCACAAACCAAGCCTGGCAGTATGTGTACAAGCTCCATTAGCAGTGACCTGTGACCAGTTCGTCTTTGCTGATTTGGGTAAATTATTGTAGTATCATTAACAGCTGTTGTATCATACTACTTTTTCTGAGGATGTTTGAAAGGCACAGTCCAGCCTCCATCGAGTGCATTGTTGCAGATACACTGCAGGTAAAGCAATTACAAATTTGCCTTGCCTGCACTCTGTGGCTTCTAGATACTGCTTCGTGGAGGAAGACAAAGTAGAAAGGGAGGGAATTGCTTCCTTGATTATTGTATGATGCATGACAGGTCAGGAGAGGCAGGCTGGCAGCTTCATGATGGAGAAGGGGAAAAAAAAAATCAGTTACCTGTGATACTTTTGTTGAGGCATTTTGTTTTGCTGGCAATTCTGTCTATGTAGAAATGGCACTACTGAGCTAAAAGCAGGGACAGAAAGCTTGTTTACCTGTAGATAGTCTAGCATACGCTCCCAACTTAGCATCAACTGTTTGGTGATTCTCTAGCCTTTTTCCAATTCTGTTGAGAAGGCTACAGGTGGGAATGCCTTGAAAACTAAGTGGAGCTGATGAGCAGAGAAGTGTGTCCTGCTGGCCTCAGTTGGGGCTGCAGACCATTTCTGCTCTGAAATGTGCAGTAATGGTCCCTGTTGAAACAGGACTTTGACTCCTGCTCTCATCTGAAAGGACGGTGCTTAGGTTTTCTCAACATGTGACAGGAGCAAAGGGCTTTATAAAATATTAAAATTACAATGTAAAACTTAATTTGTTTTGATATTTTCTGTTCAGTGTGCTGAGTTGTTTTATTGGTTATGCTTCAATATAGTTATAAGTTGGAGAGACTAGCTTGCCTTTTACAAATTACAGATTTAAAAAAAAGCGTGTCCAGTGATTTGATAAAAGTGAACTGATGGAAACAACTATCATAGTAGAATATTTCCCAAAGTGCTAGGAAACATGTTGCTTTCATTTGGATGCTCCTATTACTTGATTTAATTTTGTATTGTTTTTAGAACCAGATTCATCTGAAACCGTGGTCCTGTCTGTCTTTTTGAAGGGGGATTGTTCTCCATCAGAACTGGAAGGAAATTGTGTGGTTTCATATGATACACCAACAGGTAAGCCACTGGAGATTTCAAATTGATTTGCTTTTTTGGAGATCTTTTTTTAAACATACTACTTATATATTTTCTTTTGAAATATACTGAGGGCAGTAGTAATTAAAGAAATGTGTATCAGTCTAGTCTTCAATTTTGATATTATGTAGCATCATTAAGTTATAACTGGTCTTACAGAGGTAAAACATATGCTTATGGCTTGGGAAGCAGCTGTATAAGCTTTCCCACCCTGTCCTATCAATTCTGTTCTGTTCTTTAAGGGACCGCTTCTTGGAGTGAGAAGTTAATTATTTTTGACTGTTCAGCCTTCTGGCCTGCCAACAAATGTGACAATAACTGCCTCCTCACAGAGGAGGAGATTTGAATAAGCATTGGGAGTGATTATTCCTCACTTCCCTTTTAACAGTTGAACATACTCATTCTAAACAAATAAACTAACCTAAAGGAATAGCAATTAAGTCCTTCTGTTTTGTAATGCCCTAATGACCCTAGTGGTAGAATATGTAAATTTACCCTGCTATCCATAACTGAAGACTGATTAGCTTAGTTTTCTACACACAGCTTTGTGAATGTGTCAGGCTGAGAAACTGTTTTTAGGCAGGGCTTCCATGTTAAGTTGAATGCAGCATAAACCAGTTTAAGCTGTCTGTTCTTCACTTCTCAGTGCTTGGCTTTGCTCCTGCACCTCCTCCTCGGTTGTGTTCACACAATCAACAGTTATTTCTCAGCCAGATTTGCTGGTCTGGTTCACTGTGCAAACACAGCTGTGCCAGCACAAATGGAAGGGTGACATGGAGTAGACTGGCATCAAAGGAATGCCTGTGGCGTTAGGGCTTCTGTGAAGGGTGCTGGTCCCAAGAACCTTGTCCTGCGTAGACACTTTTATTTAAGCACTTCACATCACTTCTCACTTGAAATGTTGTGTTCATGATCATAATCTAGGCTGTGTGATGATTGAAATGTTTATTTCTAGACAAAACTGAAACTCATGTTTATAAAGAACTTGATTTTACCCTCTTTAGACAAGACTTGCAGATATGTACAGAGGGTGGGAGAGAGAAGGATGCTCCTCCCTTTTTCTTGAGAGCTTGCACCAACAGCTTGTACAACTTCAATCCCTCTGTATTGTGACTCTGCTTATTCCTTGTAAATGAGATGGTGTACCTTCCTAAGTGTCCAACTCTAGGGGTGTGGCTTTAGACAAGTTTTGTGGTACGACTGTATAGGTAGTATACTTAGTATCTTGGATCCTCTGATTTTGAAAGCTTGCTTTTTGTTTTGCTGGTCTTGTTTCTGTGATTTTGCTTTGCAAGACCAGAGTATCGAATGGAATGGGTATTTCTTGCTGGCAAATGAATGGATTATTTCTTTCAGGTGATACTAGTTAAGCTTATGCTTACACTTTAGATATTAGGTTGGATTTTGCAAGTCTTTTTGTTAGGAAAGTAAAGAAATCTTGTATCTGAAGTATGCTTGTTTCTTTACATGCAATTAAATCCCCAGAAGACATGACATCTAACAGAATTAGGAAACTGTACAAGAAATTTTACAAACTACCTTTAATGGTAGAATTTGGAAGACTTCTAAATAAAGGAGCATAATTAAAATCTTGCTAAATTTTTGGGTATTCATTTGAATTGTTAAACTGAGATAATTCTACTCAATTACATACAAATGCTAGTGTTACTTGTGCAAGTCAATCAAATCCTTAAGTGTAATATACTAGTAAACAAAAATTAAGTGTCTTTGACTAAATTTTATCTGAATAAAGACTTTTTTTTCTTTTGTTTAAGATATTCATATTTGTGGCCAAATCAGTCTTCAGTGTATCTCTGTGGGATTCCTACAGCTGAAGGTTAATGAGTCACTCAGTTGGATGGCATTGCACTATTGATGAATGTGGTCTCATGTCTGTTTTTTTGGCTAGTATTGTCTTTATTGTCTACTTAACAAATGTGGCTTAAGTTCTTTAAAACATGTTACTACATTTCCCTTTTAAATTTGAGTAGCATCTTATGTATTCTTTTTTTTCTTTTGTCTCATTGCTGGTTATACCATAGAGCTCAATCCTGAAGGTGAGTGAATGGAAAAAATATAAAGTTTGAATGGTCTTGAGTGACAGCATATGCAGAATAAAGCAGATTTGGAAGAGAGCTGTTATTTTACCTATTATTTCTATAAGTTCTTATTATCCTTAGTTTGAGCCTATGAAGGTGTGAATATGTGACAAAATTGAAAGTAAATGAGGCTTAGACATAAGACAATTATGCATGGGGAAAATAGAAAGTAATAAAGACGTTTCTTGAAGTATATTGCACTTTCTTATATGTAACAGAGGAATTTTGCAAAGTATTAAGTGCCTTGTGCATTGAGATTGAAAATGGAAAACACAATTGTATGTTTTTTACGATATGTTTAGCTGTTTTTTTCAAGTCTCGGCAAGAACTTAGGCAGCTAAATTTCAGCTTTTTTGGTGCAACTTGAACAGCTATTAGGGGCTGTAGCTAATGCTATGCTGTTTGGACTGAGTAGCTCCGAGAATGATGTCACTTAACATCTCTTCATTTCAGTTCCTATTCGCAACATCTTACTCAAGGCTAAAAGACTGCTTTCTAACCAAGAATACCAGCAGTACAAAACTTGGCTGTGATTGTACCTTTTGCAAGTATCATATCTACCGCAATTAAAAGGCAAAATGGGACTGGAAAGTTAGTTTATGTATAGGTAGACTAAAAAGACAGAAGGGTGGTTTTGTGATGCATACATGTGTTGAAAAGATACAGTCCTTGTAGGAGATATTTTAGTAACTTAAATATATATTGAGTACAAACTCCCTCACATTTTGGGGAGGGGAAAAAAGTGGCTTGTCTTGGATTGAGATCCACTGAAAGGGTGTTTTCAGTTTTGCAGTTTTCATAAACAGAAGTTATACATATAGATGTATGTATATTTGAGAATTGTTTTTCAGTATTTAAGCTCTTATGAGCATACTAAGTGAAATAAAAAAGCAGATAACTGTGGTAATAGTTCCCTTCCTTTTCTGGTTTCTGGATATTTCAAGGGACCTTGAGGTACTGTCCAGGAAATAGATGCTTGAACCATCTCAGTAAAATACTACTCTTGGCAAGAATAGCTATCACCATGTGGCAAATTTCTGCTATACAAAGTAATTTTAAAAATTATTAAAAAATAGAGTAAAAAATATAAATAAACTATGTAAAAATAAACGTATATAATTTGAAAGGCTAACATTCTAAAAATGAAGGTTTGGATTTTGAGGTTAATGTTTGAGTTTTGTGGGTTATCTGGGAGAGAATGAGTGATTGTTGCTATGACATTAGTACTAATCTCAATAAGATGAGTACTGGTGCATACAGTGATGTCTGTACCCAGACAAAACAAGGTTTCCCAGTTAGCTGCTTCATCAAAAAATCCTCCTCAAAACCCCCATAATCTGGCTGCGCCAAAGAGCAAGAACTCCATATTTTGTAGCAACTAGCACTTTTACCTTTCACGTAGAACATGCCATTTCTGACATGCCAACAGTTTTAAACAATGTTTATATTTGAGCAAATTTTTGACATGTTCTAATGAACATGTTTTCTAATTGTTAGTGTTGAAACTTCCTCTTTTCTCTTGCAGCGTTCTGATAAAATTACACATGATACTAGATCCCAATACCAAATAGCCAGTTTGTTCTGCAGTTCTGTTTTATTACGATGCAATGAGTTGAAAAATAGAATTTAATACACCTTTGGGTAATAATATCTATTAGATACTTTTTTCTAAGCTGCAGACCTCTGACACATGATATAAAGGTCGTATAGATGTTACTTAAGAGTATAAAAAAAAGGAGTAAATGTGTTAAAATAAATTTAGTTTGTGATATTCCTGATGAAAACATACGTTTCAATTTTGTGTTAAAAGCATCTGGAGTAATCACACAGCTTTAACATCTAAGTTAAAGTAGAATCGTTTGTCTAGAGCATTAAATAAAGTGTTGATCTTCATTGCATGTTAATTGGTATAAATACAGGAATGCAGTGATTTTGGCTAGTGACTCTTGCTTTCCTATTTGGTTGCAAATGTTAGCTTAAAAGTAATTAAAAGTATTCAAATTTAAAGCTGTTTTAGGTGGAAAACTTAACAAAATATGAGAATTTTTACATAGTATTTGTTTTAATGTATCACATCCTTAATCACATTGGAAATATCTTGTTATATGTTTTTGAGGACAGCAGTATGAAGTATAGTATGGATATGAAAGATGAATCTGTGTTCTTTCATTTTTAGGAATACCAAAAGTTGCCCAGTGTAACTTCAGGCTGCCTTTGCGGTTAGTTTGCTTTCCAGCTCAACCTTCAAAAGCAGCAAACCACAAGCTAACTATTGATACCAATAAACCTCCTGTCAGTTTTCTCACCATTTTTCCAGGTAGGTTTTTAAATATGTCTATAATAGGAAATGTGTTAAACTCCAACAAGAATTGTTTGTCCATGTGAAGTAATGAGGTAATTAACACAGCTAATGTTAGAATGTTTAAAAAGTGTATTTTGAAAGAAGTTATGGCATAATATTTCAGTAATAATCCCCCTGGGCTAGTGTATCTGTCTCTGGTCAAACAGCAGATGTCTTTACACAGTGGGCATGATATAGATCTAATTTTTATGTATTGAGAAAATCATTTTACATAAAATTGCATCAGTGGAAAACATGGGCATTCATTTTAAAAAAGATAAGCAGAGCAAAGCAGAAGTGGTAAATGTTGTATGTAAGGGGTACAGTTGCTTTGCAGGAAGATCTGTGGAGTTCTTCAGATAGCAGACTGGAGCTGATCTTACTTAATTTCATTAGCCTTCTTGGACCGAAAAAGAAGACATGTACTTAGTGATATTTTCTGATGCGCAAACCTGAGCTATGTTTTATATTCAGGAAAATATTAAAATCATATAGGAGGAGTTCGGTGCCATTTAGGACTGGAAAAAGAAGAATGAAATTGAGTACTATAAAGTGTAATGTTATGAAAATAATTTCTACTGTAATTATGTGCTTGTAATTTGGAAGAGATAGAGGAAGTGGAAGTTACCACAAGAATACTCTGTGGTACAATATGGTACAATCATAAGCAAACAAATAAGAACTGAGGATACATTAGACAATGTTTTCACGTGGGAAACTAGTATCATGTTACTACACAGTGGCACACTTGAGTGCTGCTTGCTGACATTAAATAAAAATTCAAACTCAAAAATGTAGAAAGACTGAACATTACTGAAGGATTTGAAGAGGAGAATTAAAAGAAAGTGACTCATTTGTCTTAAAACACAGACAAATAGGGAATACGGTTGCCTTCATTAAATATTTTGTGGCTGTATCATGGATCTAGATGATCATATTAGCACAAGAAGAGATGAATAAACAGGGCTTATAAAGTGATTGTGAATAAGTTGCAGAACTTGAAAGGACTAAGGTTCTGGAACAGTTTTCTGAGTGCTGTATGGGCCAACAATTTTAATATAATGTTAAGGTGGAGCTGCATCTCTTTTTGAAAAGCTTATATAGTACATTTGTCTGAGATCAATGGAGTAAGCATGCTTAGGTTTTTTGGTAGCATGATTTTCGTTACTTTGAGGGTAAATACACCTTTTCTCTCTAATGGGTGTGCTGTGTGATACTTGAAATGGAGAAACTTTTTTCAGAGGTCTATGTTTTGAGGTTTTAATCATAGGCTTCCATTATGGCTAAACAATGCTTTCAAAATAGAGCATTATATTTTTAACCTAGGGATGCATTATTGAAAATATAACACAAAGCATAGGCTAAATGTGTTCCAGAAGAAGGCATTAAAGTCTTCTGATTTCTGTACATCCCATTTTCAGTGATTGGGGTGGGGCAAGCCTGCTGTTTATGATGTGATCTCTGAAGGAACTTTGGATTCTTAGCGTACTTAATTATATCTCTTCTACTACCTGTTTTGCCTTATTTTTAGGGGAAGGTTGGGAGGAGAGGGGACATGGAGTAGTTTTTAAAATACAGTACTCTGAGTGAGCCTTTTAACCTGATATGATCCGCTACATGGAATGAAGAGGAAAGGCAGGCATGCACAGACTTCGGAGTAGCTAGGTGTTTGTTGTGCTCTCTGCTGAAAGCTGAAAAGAGAGCATGCTTAAACATTTTCGTGATAATTTCCACAATTTTTACGTAAATATCTGAATTAAAGGTGACCTTGCATCTGGTAAAAGGTGATAGTCTTTGGGCTGTACACTAATCACAATTCTTTTTAGATGGTGCAGACTGAACCTCTGAGAAATCTACCTTTTGTTTCCAGGATGGGGAAGAAGAGCAGTATGTGGCTCAGCTTACACCTGTGAGTGAAGGGAGGGTATACCCAACTACTGCTGATGTTCTTTACTTCTGAGCCCTAAAAAGCAGAGCAGTCTCATTCGGATTGCCTTTCCTAAATTCCTCATGCAAAGGTTGATATGGTCGTGGCTGTGGCTTGAGGTTTCTTGAATACCCGTATTGCATTATAGAAAACTATATTTAACTTTCTCTTTCAGACTTTGTTGATCCGTCTGAGGATGACCAGGCGAATGTTCTAGGATTTCAGTTTTTAGATGGTTCAAAAATTACTCTTCTTGCTTCGAAAACATCACGTAAGTGTTATTGCTATTAATGTAAAAGAGGTCTGATCATCAGTTAATATATGTACAAAATGAGAATGTGGATCATGCAAAGGAGGATAATCACTGTGTCAGAATTAACAGATGAATTTCAAAGTGTTAACTGGCTGTTTCTTATCCCCTCTCAAGTATCTAATTATGTTACTAGGGAAGGCATGAAATTTTAAAACAAAACAAAATCATACTCAGAATATAGTACCCTACAATGACAATTCTCTGAAGAAACTAGATTTTCTTCAAGTTTTTAGCAATGTTTTTATTAATGAATTAATGCTGTCGTCATAATGGGGAAAACCCCTCTTTTCATCAAAGGTATTTCAACACCTGTGTTTGGAAATAGTCATCTACTGGAATTTTTGAAAGGGATTAAAAAGCAGGTTTCTAACTCTCCACTGACTTTCAGTAGTCCTTGACTTTAATTAGACACAGACCCTACTCTACTTGCTTTTCTACATCTTGTTAAATGCTTGTCTCTATCTTTAGATGCCTGTATATCTTTATAGGATTATGGATTCAATATCCTTCCTATTATACTTGCAGAATATATGAACGTGCATGTAGATATGCTGTTACCTGGTCCAGTGTCTCTTGTATAGGGCAGTTTGTGAATGAAGTAGTCATATTCCAACCACCTGTGAGTTTGTGCTCTTTAAAAAAGATTGGCTCTCTCCATTTTGGAGAGTTTATGGTCTTGTCCTGTACAACTTCTCAAGTTGCTAAATTCTTTCTTGGCATGTACATTGGAACCAAATCAGTTCAATTGTTTAGCATTTTCCATGCCAGCAGAGCACAAAGTCTTCATTTAGTTCAGCAGACTAACAAGTAGAAAAGCTAGAATACCTATTGCGCATTGCAGAGAGTTCAAACGGAACACTGCGTGAATGCTTTATGAAAACTGTTTTGAGTGAGGAATCAGAATCTAGTTTGTTGATGTGAAATTCTTTTGACAGAAAAATAATCTGCCTCACTTTTAAAAAAAAATCAGTATTCATGATGGGGTATATAAATACTGGTGGTGTCAGCTGTGAGCTATGAGATAATATTTAATACCTTTTCTAATGTAATCAAATGTGTTAAAAACAGAGACCATCTGGAGAGTAACTTCCATTGTACCAAGAATCACTTTATATTTCTAATGTTCAAATCCATTTGTATTGGTTTATGCATTTAAAAAAAATCAGTATTCATGATGGGATATATAAATACTGGTGGTGTCAGCTATGAGCTATGAGATAATATTTAATACCTTTTCTAATGTAATCAAATGTGTTAAAAACAGACCATCTGGAGAGTAACTTTCATTGTACCAAGAATCACTTTATATTTCTAATGTTCAAATCCATTTGTATTGGTTTATGCATTATTTGCATGCTATTATTGTTTGTTTAAAATATTTGTTTAAATAGTAGAACTTAAACAGTTTTAACTAACTAGACATGCAATGATAGTTTCTAAAAACTAAAGAATTTAAAGGATTTATAAATAACTATGTTTTTCTGGATTACAATTTAAATCTTTCATTTGGACTTTGTTTTGTGTAGCTGCTAAATCTGATACTGTGTAAGGGACAAATTTGTGTCTATGTAATGAATGTATTTTAACTTCTAGTGAGGCTATAACTTTTAATTCTCCCACCCCAAACACTCCAGCTTTTCCTCTCAGGTTTGTTTATTCACTAGCTAGGAATGACGCTTGCAGTCTTACTATAAACTTTCCCACACTGCTTTACTTGTGAAGTTCACTTTACAAAGGAGATTCAAAATATCTGTTTCTCTTAGCATGACTACTCATTTCTTGTGTCTGGGAATCCTTACTTTAGAAAACAAATGAGTTGTTTCATGCCACTTATGTTAGCAGCCTGTTTCCAGCATCTACTTCATTCGTTGGATTGGGTTGGTTAGAGAATTTCTTAGGGGGGGCTTGCTTATTTGAAATGTTACCTAAGTAAAACTTCAAAAAAAAAAATTTGTAAAAAATCTGATACTCAAGTGTAATTCAGAATATTTTTGACCAGAAACTATCCCTTATGCAAAAGCATTTTTTTGTAGAATTTCATGATACTAAAACGATTGTGCTTGAGTGGACAGATCTTCTATGGAACTGATGAATGCAGATGAAATTATGTATTTGGGAAGTCCTTATTCTACTATGTAATTTAACACTGAGTTTATACTTTGTAAAAGTGCTTATGCAACATTATCATTGTGGAAATATTCTTCAAAAAGAAAATTGTATCTGTAGATAAATAGTGACTAGAAATTCATTGGGACTTGATCAATCCTCATTTCTGGTTTTCCATGAAAAGTTAATCTTGGACAATGGAAGAAGGTTATCTTTTTCCATATCCCTTATCAAATGGGCCTTAAGTTCTGAATGGGAAGAACTGTATGTAGGAATGAAAGTCTCCAGGTTCAGCTGGGTTTCACTGCTGAAGCTACAAATCTGTTTTCATATTTGTTTTTGATCGTATTAGCTAATCCATTTTGAACAGTGTAGTAATCGAAGATGCTACTTTGGCGGCCTGTTGAGTGATGCAAAGAAGCCCAGCCTGAACTTCATTTTGACAGTTAATATACATTAAAAAGAAGCTTTCCCCATGTAGATTAAGGTTTTAAGTTTTTTTTGCTAAAATTTTTTAAAACTATCTTTTAATCAAAGTGTAAAGAAGACTTGACTGCTAATTGTGGCTGAATTTTTTTCTGCTGGTGTGGGCTTCCTTGCCGAGAAGTGAACTGAATCTTTTAGACTTCCTTCAGATAACCTACTGACAGGGCAACCATTCTTAATGCAGGTTGTGCTAGATGGACAACCTGTTGTAGTGTTAAAAGCCTTTGTAACTGATGTAACCTATTAGTGCTCCTCAGTCTCCTGCTTTTCTGTTTGAGAATTTTCTGAAAATCTATTGTAATTTTCTGTAACAGAGCTTATTTTAACAAAAAGCTGACACGAGTTGGTTAACTATTATAAAAGCACAGGATGAGCAGAAGCGCAGTTATTTCTTTTTTTATTGTATTTCTGTTCAAAGCATGTTTTTAGTACAACTGAAGATTCTCAATTTCATACGGTTTTTAAATCTAATTTGTCTTTTTTGAGAGCTGGAAGATCGTGTAAAGCAAATGACTGCATTGCTTTCTGCTCAGGCCATGGTAAAATTAGATTGTGTTTGTATTGACCAACAAACAATGTATGGAAATGAAATATGCATTTTGGAGGAAATTAGTTTTATCCATTTTAAACCATTAATGTATTAGATATGTCAATTATAAATGGAATGACTGTTGGTTTGGCTTGAAAACATCTGAGCTAATTTCTCTCAAGGAAAAATCACTTAAGACAAAGTATGATGATATGTCCAGCTAAGCCCAGCCATTACATTGTGAGTGTTTAAAAAATGGATATTAGGTTGAATGTTATCTTTAGCAGATGGTGTTCTTTTCTTTAACAGGCATGTTTTTAAATAAAACTTGCTGCTTTCCTGTTACGCTGTAAACAGAATTTGTCATTCTCTATTCAGTGAAATACGTATCCTGGGAATGATGCCAGTGGTAATGTCAAACAATCTTGAATTACTAATGTTGAGAAAATTTTAAATAAGTACATTTGAGTTCTAAAGAATTCCGGTTAATTTGATTTACTGTGAACCTTGTTAACAAGGGCAAAAAAAGAACTATTTTGGATCAGACACCAGCAACTCTTTTCCTCATAGCTGCATTTCTATCTGTCCTTTTGGATAAGGTATTGGTAGATGAGTAATGAAAAGAAAGAAGGAACTGTTTGAAACTGTTTATCTGGAGGAAAAAAAAAATAATTACAATGCTGCTATGATTTTCCACAATGTTTTCCTCTCAACATTTAGTTAATTCTGATTTCCTGGAAACTAAAGAGAGGATTATACAAATGTGGACTAGAAACAACAGAAATAAATCTCATCCCACTAGCTTGATAATTTGAAATTCAATACAATGTGGTAAGTTAAATGAGTTACCTGGGACAGATAACACTGGCTAACAGGATTTGTTTTTTTCACTTCAGTTTATATTAACACTTTCACTTATACACTAAGCCATTTTTACAAAGCCATAGTGTGTAGATGGATAAAAATCACCTTCTACTAATACTAGCTGTATCTAGAGTGAAGCATAGCACTATCAAAACTGAATATTGTTGTATATGACTAGAGTAATACTTTTCCTACTAGAAGATATCCTAGGAAGTGGAGATGTAATAAAATTATATTGAGTGTAATATCTAAGAACTCAGTAACTGTTTCCAAAAGACATTCAAGATTTTAGGTAGATTGGAGTTGGTTTGTTACCACTGTTATCAGATGCTTAGGATGCTGTGCTTCTGTCATGATCCAAAGTGAATTGAGCCCGGTTCTGCCTCCAACCCTCAGAAAAGCTCACTAAGGTGGTGTTATGGCAGAGAATTGCAGACAGCCTATTACCGTGATTTACTATTATCCAGTAATTCTCTTGTTTCCTTATTATGGTAGTTCTTCATAGCTTTTTGTTCTTCATGAACATGCCCGTACCCTGAAGTAAGTAGTTCTGAAGCTGTAAATACTTCCATTTGCTGCTACAAATTTGCCTGTTAAAGTTAGGATAAAAGAGAAAGTATTTAGGACTGACATCAATAAAATGCAAGTATTTCTTTAACACTAGTGAGCAAACACCTTTTATAAAAATCTCATATAGACTTTGGATACAGTTGGCAAGTTAAATTTGTGTGTTATCTAAACTGTTGTACAGTGAATGAATATGACTTAAATGTGTGTTTATTAGTCTTGTATTTGTTCTCACTTTCAAAGAACGATATAGGATCCAGAGCGATCAGTTAGAAGACCTTTGGCTGATAACAAAAGAACTCACACTTCGACTCGAAGAACATTTCAAGAAGCAAAACTGCAAAGATTTTGCGTGTACCTTTTCTGGTTCGATTCCCCTGCAAGAATATTTTGAACTAATTGACCAACATTTTGAGGTATGTTACGTGTGTGAATTGTTAACATTCTGCTAGTTTAAAAATTGTATGTTAGTGCGATGATTAATCGGATTATAACTATAACTATCACAGGCATTGGTGTTCAGAAAATAGAAAGTTGCCTCTAAGATACTGATGAAAAATGTTGTCTTTTAGTTTTTAACATATGGAGTATGTCTTGCCTCTGCAGTCAGTCCTTGTGATTAGCAGAGCACAAGTAGCTAGTGTGTAGTCTGCAAATGATACAAGTTGTGGTACTAGTACTTGCTCTTCTGCTCAGTGTCTGTACAGAAGCCATGAGTTCATCATTCATTAACGTTATGTTAATTGTAAAGTTGTCCTTAGCTTAGGCTATTTTACTCTTCTGTAATAATGAAGCCATGACCTTTTTTTCTGAATCATCCTGGTAATTGTATAAAAGTCCCTTCAGATTTATAAAAACTGACTGCCCTTGTAGAAGTAGCATTGGAGCCTCAAGGAAGTTTACCAGACCAGATATAAAATAAACATAATTACTTTTTCCTGTTTGGTTATGCAGATGACAATGAAGAATCTCCAGTAGTTCAGCTAGCTTGTAGAAATAGCTAATCAAATATATGCACTCCTTCCCCCTTCATCCTGCCTTTCCAGTAAAAAAAACAGAATAGCTATTTGAAAATTTCTATTAAACTCATGTAAAGGACAAAAACAGCAACATGTGTATGTAAGAGTGAGAAATACTATTGGATGTTCTTTCATTCTGCCAGATTTTCTGTGAGGTGGAGCCGTCACCACACAGAAAGATGGAAGTTGTAGTTGGGATTCTCTGGGATTTTTTTAAGGAGTCAGCCTAGATCCAGCTCTATCTCTCAAGCTCATGAGGACTTCGTCTGTTAGTCTTTCAACTAAAAAGTTTGGTTTTGTGACAGGTATTGTAGAAATACCTTAAACATAGGCCTCAATAGATTGTATCACAAGCTTAAATACTTTGAAGTTTGAAATACAGATGTGATTGCTAGAATACTGAGGATCTAATTATGTTGCAGCTAGCTATTTTGAAGTTTCTGAAACTTTACAATAATCTGATCTAAAAAGTATCAAATGATCTATCAAGGAAGGGGATCCTAATGCTCCCATCCCTGATAGTTTCAGCACATTCTTTTTTGGCAAGCTTGGGAGAATATTACCTGAGATGTCCCTTTTTCCCTCCCACTTCTAGAAAAGCTGCATAGTGTTTCTTTTTCTCTTAGCTTCCCTGAACTGTCCTTCATAATCGTGTACTGACAGAATGGTACATTTGCTTATTTTGAAATGTAATCTGTTTTCTAAATCTAGGAAACTTAATTTTCTGCTCATTTGGGGGCACTTTAAAATGGACACGTGTCATAATGCTCACATCTGGAAAGCTGTGTGTCTTAGTTTCTCCTGATGACTTCTGCTAGTTACAGTATGTCAGTGGTACAGAGGAGTCCCAGCTTTTTTGAAAGACTCATCTTTAGTGATTTTTTTGAGGCATGTACTAGAAAATAGTATGATGGTTATAAGATAAAATAAGAATTCTTATTATCTAGACATTTGATGTACAACATTCAAAGTTTTGTGAACGCTTCAAGAAAGCTTGTTGCTATAGATAGCTGATCAGTATATATAAAAGGAATAAAGATTTCACTTCAGAAAGACACTCATTCAAACAGCGTGGAATTTAGTACTTCTATTCATGCTTAAGGGAATAGCCATTTACTTTCTACTGCAATGAATATCAAGTCCAATACACTGTGTGTACGTGTCATAAAGAGCACACCAAAGCAAGAAGAAGCCTTGAGATCCTGGTGGTGAAATTCCACTCCTGTTGTTGTTAGGCTTCCTGATGAGATTTTTATACATTTTCACAGATTTTTGTGGATGTTGATTAGTTTTGATTTCAGTGGCAAAAGATAATTCTTGGACATGTTAATAAGCTTCACAACAAGTGTAAAATATGAAACTGGTATAAATGACATTATTGTGTTTGAATAATGCACACTCTCCCAAGAATTTTCTTATCATTCTCCCATTTCATTTGGAATGTGTATACATAATGTGTATGACTCAACCTGAATTCTTGAAAACCCTTTAATTGCAGCTACGTTTGAATGCTGGAAAATTTCAGGAGCTGTTATCTGAAAGGGCTGTACAGTTTCGAGCTATTGAGCGGCGATTACTGACACGATTCAAAGACAAAACTCCTGCTCCTCTCCAACATCTGGACACCTTGCTAGAAGGAACATTCAGAGAGGTCAGTACAGTTTGATTATGAGCCTAACCTTTCTTTATGTTGTTGGTAAAACTTAGCTTAAAGCATATAAGCTATGCTTTCCTGGTTACATTTACTATCCAAGAGACCAGGAAGCAGTAGTTTGTTTAACCTAATATTCCCTGTAACTTTCCAGATGATTTGCAATAGTTTTATTTAATCTGCGACCACAAAATCTTTACTCCTGGGTCACAGCAGCTTGACAGCACATCATTCTTTCCTGACTGATGTTGATAGTGTAAATATTTTATAGTTCATGTGAAAATATTTTATAGTTCATGGCTTATGTAAATATTTTATGGCACGCTGTAAACTGGTGGAATGGTTTGGCTGGTGTAACATTCACAACAAAATTGTCTGAGGCTGTCCATGTCCTTCCTTGTGGGGCTTTTATGTTCTAATCATTTCAGAATGTGATAGCTACAAAAGGACAATGTTTAAAAAAATTTATTCGTAAACCATCCCCATACTTGGAAGTACACATGAATAAAAGAATTTTTTTTCCTTTCCTACTCAGCCCTGCACTGCTTTAGAATAACCCTTGTTTCATAAGATGTCTCCTTTGTTAAGAAGTTACTTCATGCATTTTGTGCTTTCCTGTTGGAGAATCTGATGCCTTGTTAGAGAAGCTGAGTCACAATTAGATTCCTTGCCAGAAAAAAGACTTGCCTTTATGTGCTGCTGTATATCACAACAATTAAAAACCAAAGATGTTAAGGGAAAATATTTTTCTTTACTGTTTGCTCTAAGAAAACATTTCTCTGGATTGGGGAGAACTGCCGCTGCATGCATGATTATGCATGACTCAGATTTGCCTTTATTTCAGTCTTTCCTGTGAATGAGTTAACTATGAGATGATGTAAGTTTGAAAGTGGGGGTTTTCTGGTTACTCTAAGAAATACTAGGTATTGTTATGATAGATGGATGATTCTTTGACACTTTGAAATGGCATGACTAAATAAGCTGTAAAGATGAACAAAAGTGAGTCTTTTGTTTCTGCTTTTGCTGTGTAGAACTGTAGCCTTTAAACTTAAAAGCAAATGGGATGTGCTTGACAGTTTTCTTATGCAGTTGAATTGAAAGGTGAGTTCTGAGAAAATGACGAAAATCAGGTAGCTGAAATAGATGCGTATTGCAGAAGTTTATTTTATAAGGTCCTTCAAACCAAAATTAGGTGGGTGCTTTTCATAACAATTACTGTTGTAAGCTTTTTAAATTAGAATTAGTATAGTTGAAAGGAGAATGAGGAAAAAGATTTCTTTCCAGAGGAGAAATGCTTACGTTTTTCCACATTTGTTAAAACTTTGTTTTAGGAGAGCTCCATGTTTCTTGGTAGACTTCCTTTGTCATTTTCTTTTGTTCCTGTGTGTCCTGGTGTGACATCAGGACAGGGTGAATCCCCTTGCCACAAAGAAATGTTGGTATTGTTTAATATAAACAAAAGTGTAGTAAAACAGTATTTACCACAGAGACCCCACGATTGCATATGTTGTTTAGAAAGTGGGAGCTGTGATAGGATTTGACATTGTCACTTTGTCATGTTGGTGAAGTGAAATTGCTTGGTGATGCATTTCTCATATTAGAAAAGATCTTGTTTTCTTTAGTTCAGTATCATCTTCTGTCTTTATTTGAACAAGTATATCTAATGCAGATAGTTGAAGTATTCAAAATATGGTACATGTGTTTTCAATAAAGGAGTAATGAGACTGGATAAATATGAATGGTATAAAGTCTCACTCCAAAAATTCTTTTTAAGCATGTAGCCCTTTTGACTTTGGAATTAATATGATTGTATATTTGAGAGTACTGCTTTTCTGAAGAATTGTTCAAACAAGTTGTCTATACTTTACTCTTTACTATACAGACTCAACACTCTCTGAGCACCAGGGTTGTGTTTAGTAGTTTTCCTAATGCAGAACGCGTTCAATGAAGAATGATGATCCATACCACATAGACTCTTGGTGGAATGACTCTTATTTGCTTCAGTGGAATTTGGATTGAACGTTGAGTAAGTGATGTCAGAGTTTTAGGGGGTTTTCTAATAAAATAGATATAATAAATCTCATAATATAGTACTCCGTTAGGAAAGAAATTGATGTGTAATCTCTTATCATTGTCTGAGGATCTCATCTCTTCCCTTATGCTGGATATTTTTACAACGGGAAAAGAAAAATTTGCATTGTTTTATCCCCTCATTTTTTAGCAAAGTACTTTTTATGTACAAATAAAGGGTTTGTTACTTTTTACATTGGGTTTTGCAGTCAGAAGGGAAATGCATATGTTTTGGTTTTATAGTGTGTTCCAAACCTTTTCATCTACAACAGGAAGGAGTTTCCAGTTAGTATAAGTATGTGATTTTATTATTCTTTTTAACCCAGAATCTCCAGGGCTTGGACTCTGAGTTACGTTCTTAATAGAATAACTATTAAGCTGAAACTTTTTAAAATTGAAGCTATAATACTATTACCTCTCCAAATCCACAGGGATATAAAGGTCCCTCTTACTGCTTCCATTATTTCCTTGCATCAGAACAGTTACACATCAGATACATAACCTTTGTGTGAACAGCCTTTTAAATACAAATCAAATAATGGTGAATATTCAACTCATCATTTCATTGCCTAGGTGTGTACATACCTGCTTTAAACTTATTCTGTACATTTCTTTGCCCACCTGCAAATTTGAGCATTTGATGCTCTGATTAAAAGCATTTCTGTTTATGAACTAAATTTTTCTATTAGTCTTTGTACAGTACCACCAAGGCTGGATGTATTTAGTGCTACAATAAAACTTACTAATGGGTTTATTATAAGGAAACTTTAGCCTTTTTATCTTCACAATGACGGAGAAACATATAGGTGGGCATCAGTGTGTGCAATAAAACCAAAAGCAAGCTTTTCATCATAGTCCTGTTTAAAATTTTCTTCTAGAACTTGTCTTTCTGCAGTACTATTATAAGTCTAAATTTGAGTAACTGCTAAAAAACAATTAACGAATAGTGACATCAGGTGTTTCATTTTGGAAGGAAAAGAAAAGCTGTTGTATGTAGTAGCCTTGTATATTAGAAAAAGGAGGTATTCTTGTGATGTTTAGGAGAGATTTGTAGGAAGGTGCTGTGAAAATAATGGAAAAATCAGTCTATTCGTATGCCTGTGAATTAATTTCTTGATCACTGGTTAAAAAAATTACCAATGCAATTGGACATGCTGCTAGCTCTTGTTCTAAGAAAGGAATTTAATTACATAAATTTAAAACCAATTGAACAGCAGTTGAAATTGCATAAATGTTTTGTAGTTTAAAGGACTTCAAATACAAAATGAGATTGCAGCGAATTTTATGGTGGCTGTTGTAAACAGCATGTACTTTGTATAATGCTCACCTACTAGAGACATGTTGTTGCTTCAGTGTAACTTAATGATTTTTAATGTCTACAGTGTGTTTTCTGTCAATTAAAAAAAATTCATAATTTGGCAGTAGCTGCAGATCCTTGCCCTGGAATTATAATTTTCATGCGTTGACTCTTGACATACATTATATGGGTTTCCAGGTACAAGCTGGAATTAACAAGTGTCATAAAAATTAGGTGGTTCAATTTCTTATTTCAACCCACATGGATTTTATCGTAGTGAATCTAAGCAATACTAGCTCTGTCTAGTTGTAAGCTGTGTTTAATCCTGTAACTGTGTTTAGAAGACCACTGCAGTTACTTTCTTCTAGGGAAAAGGATTTGAAAGGTGGGGGAGAGTTCTCCTAGAGCCCTAACTGTTGCTTAAACCATTTTAAGTACTTAAAACATGAATCTAAGACAAGATTGAACAGTTCACGCTTACAAAAAATGTAATGACAAATCAATTGCTTTTACCTTGTGTTGTGTTACAATAAAAGGTGGTAAAATTAAGACAGATCATGAAGCAAACAGATTTGTTCTATATCACTCCACTTCCATCATATGTAGTAAGCATAGCTCCCTTCCCATTCTTTGATACTGCTGTTGCACAGTACCTCCAGATTCCTGATGTTCTGAGGCTTCTTCATCCCCACCCTGTAAAACCACTCACTTGTGCTGTCTAGTGCTGACATCTCAACCCGTACCCATGGCCCCAGCACCTGCCCTGTCAGTTGCTTGTTTGTGCCCTCTCAAGCCAGCGCACTCATGCTGACTGGCAGTAGCCACCTAACCAGACAAGATGGATGATGTCCCCTGTCTCAGTAGAAGTACTAATAGTGTCTCTCCCCTCCCAGTCTGCTAAATTAAAAAAACATATAGAGGAACTTAATGATTTCCGGATCTTCATGTCACTAAAATTTAGTGTGGTCATTGGAAATGACAGTTACTAGGAATGGACCGACAGAACAAGTCTGGCATAAATGGTCAGCACAGTTGCGTAGCCTTAGACATCTAGGCTTGACAACTACGTATTCTACAACAGTGGGTCTTTATTTTTGATTGGTGATATGTTTTAGCTTTTCTTCCTTTAAGGTACTTTACAAATTTGAGGACGTCCTGTCATTAGTAAGAGGATCTAACATGCTTTTCTAAACAGAACTGCTAGAACTAATTGATGCTACAAGCTTGTTCCCTTTATTTTCTTTTAATTCAGTTGTTCTGTCATGGTCATCTTAGGTTATTCAGTAATAATATAAATATCTCACAGAAATACTTGGCTGTAAGCAGCAATAAAGTGGCTTTCAAAGTAATTTTCAGACCTTGCTCTGTAAACAACTAGAAGTTGTGCAGTTCATTCAGCTGCCTTTAGTATATGGTTTGTATTTGTCTTGGCAGGTCTTGGTCTTGCATATTGTGAGTTCTGCATATGAATTGCAGCTTGAAGAGATTCATGTGCATAGGAGTCTTTCACTTAAACTCTGAAACAAGGGCAAAAGTGTTCGAATACTCTTTTCAGATTTCCAGAGGTGCTCATAGGTTACTATTTACAGAGAATAGGAACAAACATAATTCCTACATATTTTTTCAGTGTCATCTCCCTCGTTCGAATAGTCTTTTCAGATTTCCAGAGAGGTGCTCGTAGGTTACTATTTACAGAGAATAGGAACAAACATAATTCCTACATATTTTTTCAGTGTCATCTCCCTCATCTGTTCTCTCGTCAGCATTCCTATATTGTTTATCTTGTTCATATAGCTAGCAGCACTGGAAAGTAAGCATAGCATTTTACCATCAGTCTGTTAGAAGTGGTCAACAAACACAGTTGCTTCCAGGTAGAGATACGATGACTCCTCATTTAGAATAAAGGAGGCAATTCCGTCAGGAGGATCCATTTTAATTCTTTACATGGTTGAAACTCTGTAGGGATTTGTTGCCTGTGACTGAGAAAGCTTTATCTGCATGTTAGGGTAGCGGTTGTCTATGAGGTCTGTGATCTGAGCTGTCCCTCGCATATACAGCCCTGGAAGTTAGTTGAGATCTTGAGCATTCAGTAGAGACTTCTGGAGAAACAGATGAAGTTTGCGAAGGATTTGGAAGTCAGATGTCTCTAAATGCACTAGTTCTTTTAATTAGTAATGTCCCAGGAGTTGCCCTTTCTCTTTCATATGACAGTTTTGAAGAAAGATGCTTCTACTATTTTCAGAACTTTATGAACTTCATTACACAACTATTTCTTTGTTGCAGCCTAATTTAAACAGAAAGATGGACGATTTAATGGTTTTGAGATGGAATTTAAGCAATTGTGCTATGAATTAATGCCAGCTGCTAAAACTTAAGGGCTGACCCACAGTTTCATGCCACAGCACAGCATTGGTACTTAGGTGTCCTTAGGTTTGTTCTTTATTTATGGATAATTTTCTTGCAACTGGTTTGATCCTTTTGGAACCCTTCA
The DNA here is from genome assembly GCF_000690535.1 of Cariama cristata. Taxonomy (NCBI): domain Eukaryota; kingdom Metazoa; phylum Chordata; class Aves; order Cariamiformes; family Cariamidae; genus Cariama; species Cariama cristata. The sequence goes on from NW_009620271.1 coordinate 71,807, forward strand.
ACCTCATGTTATTTTCAGAGTGACATTGAGTAGCCGTACTGCATGACAGGATCTATTCTAGTCTTGAAAGTTGACATTTAAATAATCAAATCTGAGCTAACTTTGTAGCATTCTTTTCCTCAAAGAAAGAAGAAAGTTTAGAGCAACACCTGATTAAAGCATGTAGGATCTGACTTGCAGCTTTGTTTAATTTTGCTCTAAAATACACACACAAAAGAACATTCAGTTCATGTTAAAGTGTTAACTAAATGTTTTTTTAGAAAAGCATCCAAAAAAGAAAGTTATGATACGATAAACTTTCAAAGTTAAAAGTATGGAGAAAAAGCAAATCTTTTCTATCCCTGGACATAATTTCAGAGGCTATGGGAAATGCACTAAATACTTATATTTCTTGAGATTTCAGCAGAATGTAATTAATCTGAATTTTGGACAGAACTTAAAGGAACTCAGTTAGAATCCCTTTAAGCATGTCTTAACAAGACAATTTTGAGAAATTTTCATCCTAATGCTGCTAATCATGCATGTTATGTCTCTCTTTCATTGTAGTTTGTGATCAAGCAGGGGTGTCAAGCTTGTCAAGCAGTATTTTAGGTATTAAAATGTAGGTATTATTTAGGTACCTGTTCTTGTCCATTTTATAATATTTGACACTATCAGGCAAAATTAGTTTTGGTTGTAAATCATTATCACAATTGAGATAACTACTTGATTCTGAATTGTGTATTCTGAATCATATGATTTCCTCTCTGAAACTTCGGCACCTCAAATAAAAACAAATATTCCAATTAGCAGTTGATAAATCTAAATGTATCTGTTATTTCTGGGACTTGGTTGCAGAGTGAACTGACTTCCCTGTAGTAATCTTTTTTTGTTTTAGGGAACTGAAAATCTCTAGGTTAGTAATTCTTGGTGACCATTTCAGGCTGTTAGATCGCACCATTTCTTTTGATATTTCCATAATGATTTCAGCACAGAGGTGAAGAGCATATGGAAGGCAAAAGCATTTGTCCTCCTTAGGTGTAGGTAGTTTACAGGCATAGTACAGAAGCATATATGTTTGTGTACATGTGCACATAATTCATCATATCTTCAGTTTAGTCTCCAGAATTGTTCCTGAATGTCTTTAGGTTTGTATAACTTAAGAGCCAGAATTTTACTTCTGTGATAGTTGATACCAACAGATCCAGCACCTAATATGCTGAAGAAAAAAAAACATCTTCCCATTTCTTTCCTTACCTCATGTCCATCTCCTGATTTAGGAAGCTAGACTCTTTATTTCTAATCTGTAATCTACTACATAAATGTAATATGAAGTAAGTATGGGCATTAAAATTTTTAAAGTAAACATAATTTTATAATCTTTTGAAAGCATAGATTCTGTTGCTTGCGTCATTTTAACAGTTGCAGCGTGTGGAGCACTTCGATCATTGGTGGTTTGTGGTCAGTGGCAAATAAAACTCATTATGTTCTATTCACTAAAACACATGGAATGTCATTAAAGGTCCATTAACTCTTTGTTCAAGCCCCTTAAGTCCTTTCCTTGCTTATTAATCGGTTGATAAAAATCTCAAAAGTGATCATTAATGATTGAGTATTCTCTCTAGAGTCACACTTCTGACACATGGCCTCAGGAACTCGACATTTTGGGCATGATTCATTACTTGATTAGTAAGGATTTTTACCTCAAAGCAAAACCATTAGGGTTTATCATGCATGACTCAAAGGCTATATATCACACCTGCTCCTGTAATAGTTATTTTCCCCAGATAATGTCAGTGAGAACTATACCCATAGTATAAATTGGCTCTTTTTGGCTTGAATAAATATGCTGTTCTTTGAAGGAGTTATATTTAACTTCTCTTGGTTTATTACTGTTTCTGCTATATGTAGTTTTTTTCGTAGCCACTAAAAGTAGCTTATTGGCTATTACATATAATTAAAATTCTCTATTTTACTGGTGTTCAAATAGTGTTATGTTTCTGTTTCCCTAAGACTTATTTAGCTTTAACAGTGGAATACTTACAATGTCATAAAAGCCCGTTTTTGTTAGATATTTTTGGGATACATCTTCTGAAAGTAGTTAGCCATACTTGGGAAGTATATTAGGATTGCTGGCACAGCTCCTCTGTATTTTGGTCTGTGGTAGCAATTACTTGCTCTAGTGTGGGACACTCTTCAGGTCAGCCAGTTTGTGGGACAAATAGGTAAAATTGCTCATATCTTCAGTAAGGTTTTTTGTGGAGGGAGTTAGATGCATGTAAAAGCTGGAAACAATACAACCATTCCAAGAGAAAGAGGTTGGAAGTAAAATGTCCTTGTGTTGGGTGTAGATGTGGCACAAGGCGCCTCAACCTGGGGTCTGCTGGGCTGCATTCAGTCTGGCCTCTTGTTTTTTCCACAAAGGAGGGTTTCAGCTGTACTGTGCTGTGTCATACAGCCCCTGAACATGTGAATAGCCAGGTTTGAGCACACACTGCTCCATTCCAGTCACTAAAGGACCAGAGGTGTGATTTTACGTAACTTTTTTCCCCATTCCACCCTAGGTGCAGTTCCCACTTTAGAGCTGTTGCAGCGATGTGAGCTTTCAGAGGATTCCCCAAACTTTGACGCAGCCCTTGGGGGTACAGGCAGATTGTACTATCTGATGTACGAAGGCAACAGCAGGAAGTGATTTATGTCACTTCTTGTGACGTTTGTTTCATTGGCTAATGCCTTTTTGAAGGGGGGGGGGAAATACTCCTTTGTTAGGGGTAGATCTTGTATTCTCAGCCTAACATGAGCTCACCAGACCGTACACGAGAGCTTTCTGTAGGGACTGAAAGAACCTGTGTGCGTTTGGGTGAAAATGGAACTGGTTAGCTACAATTCCCCAAACAAAGGAATACTGATAAGACTTATTTCTTTGAAAGAAATTTCGTATCTGATAATCTGAAATATCAGATACCTGTGCTGAAGCTTAAATCATTGACAGGCTCTTTCACTGGGAGAAATGTACTCCATAGGCACGAGAGGATGCATTATGTGGTAGAGTAATCAAAACTTGAATAAAAAAAACCCGATACCGTCTTCACAGAAGGATGGGTACATGGGTGCTATGCCTTCAGGTACATAAAATAACATTGAACTAGATAAAGTTCTGGTGTAAGCTCATGATAAGTGATACTTGATGTACAATAGATGATAATTTTGCCTTGCGGTTGGATGGCAAGTATATGTTGGTTTCAACTTCATGTTGAGTAAATATTTCAGAGACTTTGATACTTGGATTCAGTGAAATGCTTTGATTCGCGTCAACTTATATGTTCATTGTACCAACAGCTAAATAATAAGGGGGAGAGCTAGATAAGTGATGTAATTTAATAGCTTTTTCTACCAAACTCTGATTTAAAACAAAAGACCTCCCTCCTCCTCCCCCTTGCTGCCCCCTACCCAAATCACCTGGGAAACAAATATTTGAGGGCCAAAACAACTAAATTATTTACTCATCTAATGCTTGCAGATTTTGGTGTGAGTTGGGTGTTGAAGTGGATTTGATTACTGTTGTATCTTTCCTGTAAACCCAACAACAACAAACTATTTTGTCTGCTAACCTATTCTAAAATAATTTTATATCAGTCTCTACAACTAATTTTTTCCATTAAGTTAGAGAATGAGCTTCTAAATCACTGTTCTGTTGATCTTGGGTACTCTTACAGGTGTGACACTTAACTTGGTCACTGATGATGGCTGGCCCAAGATGACTTGTACAGACCATTGGTCTACCCTATAGTCCTGTGTCAGAGGTGGGAATAGACCTCAGGGCATCAGTCCCCTGCTCTGCCCAGTGCACCTAATACTGCTTATGTATTCGTTGCACGCTTGTGCTAAGCTGAGTTAAGAATCTGCTTGGTATTTCTTTCCAGAGGCAGTATAGTTGTGGACTATGGATTCCTGAAGAAAATAAAAGTTTCAAAAATAGTATAGACAATTTATTTAAAAAAAAGTATCTCTTTCTTTGTGTGTATACTCCTTGCAGTCAGGTCGGAGCTGCTGCTCTAGCCACTACCTCTCCGAGGAAGAATGGAACTTGTGTGGTCATTCTCCTGATTTAGATCTTTTTTTAATAAAAGGTACAGTTTATATTGGAGCTAAACTGTTGGTTAAATCTGTAAATTGACGAAAACAAAAGGGAAAAGAACTTTCTTCTCCATTTCTTCTTGCCAGTTGGCATCTCAACAGGTCTATTTTATGTTTCCGCTGTACTTAACTACTAACTTCCACATAGTAGGTATTTCTACATTGTGAAGCCTTTAATTATACTGTTGTGGATAATTTAAACCAGTACGAAAATGAAAAAGGTGGTTAACGCAGGAGAAGTTGGTGTAATGAACTGAGAGGGTCAGAAGTCAGGAAGGAAGATGACAGTAATGATGGGTATCATAACTACAGAGGTATTATTTTAAGGCTTTTATTAATAGAATGTTTTGCCCATTCTGCTTGCCTTGAGTTCTTTGACAAAGTTTTGTGGCTGCCAGTTTCTTGTTTTAATATTGGCAATTTGTTATGGATACAGACTTGGAATTATTTAGACATCTTAAAGTTAACTGTTTTCTTGAGTCCCTTGTTGGATGGACGACCAGGACACTGAAAGATTGAGGTGGCACGTTTTGCCTTCTAACAGCTGCAATCCTTATTTTTGCAGAAAGCCTTTTGGTCAACCTAGAAAACGTGTATGGGTGCTGAAGACTATGTTTACCAGGCTAAATTCCTGTAACATGGGAAGTGGAGAGAAAAAGACATTATATATCACAGGAACTGGACTTTTTAAATTTATATTTTAAAGGAATCATTCTGTTTCCCTTTAAGAAATTTGGAAGTATTTGGTATGGATAACATAATTTTTATCTTGTTCATTCTTTATACTCGTAAGGCCAATCTACTTAGAAAAAGCAACACCTATTAAAGGCTTTTGAATTCAGAGTCTTTCATGTTGCAGTGTGTCTATTTACTGCTGTCAATAGGCTCATAATATATTTAACTTGAAGAGGTTAACAAGCATACCTTGGAGTGTTACTTTTATTTTCTGTTCTGTGACGCTTAGCAAAATCCCATTGTACAATTGAGTAGCATTATAATGTTAAAATGTTAATTTGTTCTGCATTCCGTTAAAATTGGATTTTTTTTCTAGTGCATCGGCCCATGCGTTTTGTATAAAACCTATAATTTAAACACTACACCGTAGAAATGCCCTAAATTAGTAACCTTTTGCCTTTGCTACCTTAATTACATCTCATTATTTCGTACTTAAAGAGCAACCTCTAGCTGTTGGTTAAATATTTGCTAGCTAATTAGATTTGTCATGTTAAAGAAAACAGTAGCCCTTGCCTCAGTTCGAATTTGAATGGGGTTTCAGAGTTTTAAGAATTCCATGCTTTCCTGGAGGAAAAGTAAACTTTTTGCTTTAAATTTTTTTCATTTCCCCTTAATGAGCATTTCATCGCGCATTAGCTGTCTGTTACATTCCAATAGGCAATTGAAAGTCTGTCTTGAAATAAGTATTTTTGAAAAGACTGTTATACTTCAGTATGTTCTATGTCTTCTAGCTACATTTGTTCCTTTTAGCTTTTATGACCATCTGAAACACTTAATTTCTTTTCTCTTTATTGTGGAAACAAATATGAAGCAGATTATTTGTTGGCTACTAATAGCTATCTTTCAGATTTTTACCTCCTTTTGGGAAGAAATCTGTATTGTTTGATCAGAATCACAAGGAATATGATTCATTAAGACATCTATTGGAATTGTCTTTTCTGACAAATTTAAAGATCACTTCTCCTGTTTGTCTTTTTTTAAATGTATGCAGAAATTATAAACTGCAGAAGTTATGAAGAGCTTGCAGGTTGTCTTAATCTTCAGTATTTTATTCATGTCTACTGGATTGTATTTTTGCATTTTATTTTGCTTTATCTTTTGCTATTTTTTTCCTTTATATAAAAGCATGTGAAGAGATTGTAGTTTATCATTGCAATTAGTTAGAATTCCACAATGTGAAATGCCCTGTCATATACAAAGATAGCCTACTTCATTTTCTCGTTTAGTTTTTTTGAGATCCACAGTAATGGAAGTTTGTCTACAACAGATTTGCCTGAGTTGATTCCTACCCAGAACTTAACTACTGCTCTCCTTAGATTAAGTCTTAAATTGTTGCCTGCGCTGTCCATTTGCTTTTGGAAGCTCAGCATCTCCAGAAAGTTCCGTCACACATTATTCCCATGTGTCTTGTTGCGTTATGGCTTAAAAATTGTGGACTGGCATGGTTACAGTCTGAAGTAGAACTCTCCACTTAGTTTGTTGTTCTGATATCACTGACATCTTATTTTTAACAAAGGCACCAGGGACAAATAGAGAAGAACAAGTTGATACAAGTCTGGTCTTGTTTATCTGTTTTTTCCTCTGTGGGAAACCCATCTATGGAACAGAAACATTTGACCTCTAGTGTATAAATTAGTTCCTGTGAAAATCAGTTTTAATTTCTGAAATATATTTTATTAAACTTTGAGGGTAGTGATGGGGGGAATACCAGCAGTGCATTTACAAAGAAACTGGTTGGCCTGTCCAATTTTGGGCTGAGTACTTCAACCTTTGAGGAAGATAGCTTTTCTGAAAACTTCTTTTCATGTTTTGTTTCTTATGTCACTGTTTATACATTCTATAACTGCAAGCTCTGAAAGCATTACTTCACTGTTCATGTGAGAGTTTGAGGGATTTGTTGATTGTTGTCTGTATTTATTCTTGATTTTGAATTCAGTAAGGCAATCTGTAAAGGCAATGACTACCTAAGAAACCTTGTTGTTCTTTGCATTAAAAAAAATAAATCTGTGGAAACCTTTTCCCGAGAAGAGTTTTAAGATTTATGTGGATTACAAAGCATTAAGAAGGGTCATTCCTTAATTTTCTTTCCGAGCAAAAATGCCAAAATACAATTTTAGCAGGTATTAGTAAAAATTGAAAAGTATGCTTTGTGTTCTGGGACTGGTGCCAACGTCTGTACTTGCAACTCCCAAGACAGGTCTAAGAGTGAAAGCTTTTCCTCATTGCCCTCAGAAGACTGCTAGAACAAGCCTGTGACATTTCTGTTCTGTTGTGTCTGATATTTACTTCCCTTTCATTTTTTTTTTTATTTTTTTGGAAATTTATGGTCACTGCAAAGGAGTTTGCTCTCTGGAGGGGCAAAAAGGAAAGAAAAAAGTCATAACCCTTTGTTTTGATCACAGGTGCATTTTTCTAGTAGGAGATCACATTTAGTTTGTGTCGCAAGTTTGGATCATTCTGGAGCAGATCCTCAGCCAGAATGAATTATCATGGGAGTTAATAGCTCTGACTGTTAACACAAACTGAGGTCTGTTCTCTAGCCCAGGTAAGTTTTTTAATATTTTTAATGAAACAAATAGGACTGTAAATTTTAAAATTTCATAAAATGTCCAGTAAATTGTAGAAATTTTCAGAAATTCAAAATCTTGTCTCATTTTCTGTGAGTGTTATAACTTATTATTGTCTCAATTTTTTCATATTTTGATCAAGGATCAAATGGAGCAGATTAGGTTTCTGTGCATATGTTGCTTTTTAAAAATAGTATGTTTATCAGGTGAAGGGTAGTTAAAATGGTGCATGCAAGTCCAGGCTCTTCCAGTCTGTTTCAAGAGGCTTTTCAGTGCCTTATTGAGGCACTTAATTTGCGTAGTTTTATTCTGAGCAGTAGGGAGTCCTCTTTAATCCTGTTCTGTCCATGACTGTTTCAGGTGCTCTGTCTTTGGAAACAGGCCACTTTATTAGGTCAACTAAATATGGATTTGAATGTCTAAATTATGGTTTGAAAAAATATATGTGCTTCAAAAGAGTATAGTTTTACAAGAAGTAAGAATCTTGGATTTTTGCCTCTGTTTTGTTAAATTTTGCATTGCATACCGATCGGTGTTGATTTCAGTTGAGAAATGGATTGTTCCAGCAGAGTGCAGCAAAAGACAAATATTGTAAATATGTTTGACTTTCCTGTCAAGAGTTGGTACATTGTGAAAAAGGAAGAACTTATCTAAGGAGCTCATAAATCATAAAATATAAAAAATTTTCTTTAGCCTTTTGAAATCTTTAACTGACACCATGAAGAAAAGATTGTATAGTTACCTTGACCCTCCAAAATGTTGAGTAAGAGTAGTGTGCGAATATTCGTTTCTGGATAACTTATACAATTTGAGTCAGTCTTCTAATTTAATCTTGGGGAAAATTCCCAATGATGCAAAAATATTCTTGCATGTTCCTTATATGTTTGCATGTTCCTTATATGTCTGCATGTCTAAGATATTTTTCTTCATAATTTTACTGGATATTAGCAATATAAAAGAATAGCGAAGAGACTACCTAGAAGTATAACTTTCTTTAACACTAAAGCCAGCAGTAGTTTTCAGAAGCTGCAGAGAGGAAATTTAGTCTTAAAACATGTTAATGAGTGTAAGAGCTACATATTTAGTTAAGAAAAAATGCTTATATATATTCGGAGATTGAAAATTAAAATGGGTATATAAAATATTTCTTAAGAAATATCAAAGGAATGTCATTTTCCTTAACCCATGTGTTAAAATGTATATAATTTGAATCAAGCCATGCATTTTTCCTAATAGTTTCTAGGATTGTTCCCATGTCAGAATCTGGATTTAGAGCCCTAACCAGGCTTATATTTTCACTGTTTGGGCTGCAGCCTGATTCCCTGGTCCTCTTGATCCTGGGTTTCAAAATGTCTTGCACTGCCAAAGTTGAAGTGGGAAATGTTCCCAGAGTTCATTCTCAGCTCATTAATCAACATGAACTGGTATAATGAGAGACGGAGGATGAGTGCGTCTGGGTTCCTCATCCAGTCGTTTGTGAGCACTGGAGACCCATCGTCCCCACAGTATGCCCTGCCATCCCTCAGTGGGTCCCCTTCCCCCCTCTTGCGGCAAGGACCCTTCCCTGGCACCTTTGCCCAGTAGAAGTGCGGGGTATTGCTTGTTGTACTTGTCCCTCCTCCTCCTCCTCGCTGGTCAGATGAGGACAGGTCCTGAGGGCACAGCAAGAGGAGTAACCTCTGGAGAAACTAATGTTGCCATGCTGAAGGGGTAGGGATGTTCGTTTGGAGAGACATCAGAGGAGGCTTTTAGGAGGCTCTTCCAGCATTGCAGTCTGCTGCAACCAACAGTTCCCCAATTTTCCTGTGTCTTCTGGTTCTAGAAGCTGGTGGTAACAACCTCTGATATATGCTGAGCTATTTTCTTCTACTGTCACCTTGAATCTCTCAGATGGCAGTAAAAGAAAGTTTCAGTTGAAAATGCCTGGGGTTGGTTCTCGTCAGGATCTTTAATGCAGTGTGAAGTAACTCTAAATTTCCAGAGTACATATAGACTCCAGTTAGGTTCAAAGCACCCGGTGTATTGGATAAGATTTTTCTTTTTTTCTGAAGATCTTGGCATTGCAGTACATAAAAGCCTAACCAAGTTTTGCACTTAAGAAATGTAACATCCTTGGGTAGGGGTGAAGGTCAGAGTGATAAGAACATGGAGGTATTTAGGAAAGCTGTTACACAATTAGATGATTCTGGGTTCATTTATTGGCTTTTCTAATACTGTTTTTTGTTTGAGTTTTTGGATCTGTCCCAGTCTGTAGTCTGAAGGGAATTAGTTACTGACCTTTCCCATACCAGAAATCTTACCAGAGCAAGAAGAGTGTGAAGCTCATCTAGTATTTTTCTTGCTTCAGCTCTGTAAGACTTTATTTACAAGGAGACAAAGGGGAATACATTTAAGAATCACTCACTAATGAGAAAATGTGATTGTTGGAACGGTCTTTCTTGTGAAAGTGGTGCTTAATTTTACAGAGCACATTGTTAGTCTTGGTAAACTAAAGAAAAAGTGGCCAACAAATACAGGCCATAAAGATCACGAAGAAAAGTTTAAGATCCTCTCTGAATAATGTGGCACATGTGGCGATGACTAATTTTAGGGCTACCCTGCAGTATTCCTTATCTTAACATTTGTTTTGTGGTAGCAGAGTGTGACTACACTCAACTTGGAACCATTCTCTGCAGGCAGTCCAAACTTAAATACCAATCCTTGCCTCAAATGTTGTACAATCTAATACAGTATTTCTCTGCCCTTTTTTAACATAATGGGTACCTTCACACTGAATTTTATTTTCCTCTGCTGTTTGGAAGATGGAAAATAAAGTGATTAGAATTTAGACAAAGAGCATCTCATTGTTTTACGGAGGTGTCTGTTTAATGCTGTGAAAACAGATATTTTAAATTGGCACTGACAGCAGTCAGGAGCTGGCCTCTGACTTTGCCTTCTGGCAGGCCCAGCTGTATACCTGCCAGCTGAGTGGGATTTCTGTGAAGATAGTTTTTATTTGTGTTTGTAGTTGGCGGTTGCTTCATGAATTCTGCTAGGAAGACTACCGTTAGATCTGAAATCACAGTTTGAAAAACTTAGAGTTTACAGATGGCTGAGAGAGAGGTGCTATTGCAAAGATTTAATAATAATAAATGAAGGTAGTCATAAAAGCCCTTTGGATCAAGGGGATTTTGGGATGATAATTACACCTTGATAATTAAGTTGATGGGAGTTGATAGGTTGGTTCTGAAATTAATATATGAACAAGTCATTAGTCTTTGAGAGCCACTTCATATAAGCAGTAGAATGAAGGTTTCAAAAATTCAAAAAAAAGTGGGAATAATGTTGAGATAGCGACTCCAAAGGGCATACTTACTGTTTGAGGTTTTTTTGAGATGAGGAAAAGAGAAGGTGGAGTGATAACTTGAAGAGAATATGATGTTCCTATGGTTTTTTTGATTCAATGATGATACAAACTATATGCCCCTGGACTGCCTATAGCACATGAGCTGCATGCAGAGAAAGAGGAGGGATTCAGGGCCCTGGAATACAGAGCTGTCTTTGTTATGATACCAGACCCTCTGTGGCCTTCGTTTTTACTTTTCCAGGCCGTGCGACTAGTAGGGGGTCTTTATGATCTGCACAGAGTCTGACTGTTCATAGAGGTTGTGGGGCAGTAGGGAAGGGGATCTGAGCCTTGGATGGATTTGTGAAACCTAGAGCAGAGGTGGGTGCGGACTATTTTGCAGTAAGATATTGTGTAGGAAAGCACTCTGCACATAGTTATCGGTGCTAGTGAGACTAAGGAAGATAAGTCCTGGCTCAAGGAAGGTACATCTGTGTGCGTGGCTGTTGCTATTGCGTAAGGCAATAAGAGTTTAGGATGACTCGGGGCTGGAGGAATGTAGTAGAGGTTGTACTTTGAAGAAAAGATGGGTAGGATGACATGCTGAAGAGAGGACAAGAACCTTGAACTTTCAGATGAAATGAGACAAATTTTTACACATACTACTTTGTCTTAGTTTTTAAATCCAAAGAATCGATTTATGGAGGCCTAGAAATTGCTTAAAACGAGAGTGGGCATTTAGATTTTGCGTGTCCTGATTGGGAGGGGAAGAAACCCCAGAAAGTACAGAAGCTAGTCATGCTTGAAAGCAATAATAAATATTTGGTAAAGATAAAGCAACATTTATGCTGCTTTTACGCTCTTGTCACAGTTGATTCTTTTCATCTAGCAAAGATAATAAATGAATAATAATAAAATATTTGTGTTTGAAAGTTCTTCCTTGGTTTTCATGAAGTGTATTTATTTTCCATCAGCCCATTACAGTGTAACATTGATTGGTGCATGTAATGTATTATTCATACTGTTCTAGTTTCATCCCATTAGCAATGCCAACATTATGCTGAATTCTGCAGTGGTAATCTTGTGTGAAGAGTCTTTGTACAGTGACTTGTGCTGTGGTTCAGATCCCATTTCACATTTAGTGACAAGACAGAGCGAACAACAGCACCTTATTGATACTCCTCAGACTTTGTTCCCCCTTCCTCCCCCAATGCAATGAGAATCGTAAATGTACTGTAGACCTGTAAACCAAGTTGTGAAAGGCAGAAAATGTATTGGAACTGGTTTATTTTTAGTTCTTGTATTATATCTTTGTTTTCCTGATAGCTAATGTCTTTAGAAGAGCCAAATATCTACAAAAATAACAAGAACAGAATTAAAAACAGCCTTCAGATAATAGTCTGGCATTTTGATCCACATGTATGATCCTTTGGGTATAATTTTAATTGTGTAAATTGTGTATAGAACTGATTTAAATATGTGCTAAATCCAACTACTCAGCATGGTTAAGATTGCTGAAGGTCTGCCTAATGCTAGTACAAAAAAAACCTTTTTCATTTGTATCTTTAACATTTGCTTCTTTAACGTTTAGTACAAGAACTTTTTTCATGTGCAATAGGTCTAGCCCGATGTCCATCAGATTCAATGATAATCTTTTCATTGACTGAATGATTTGGACCTGGTCTGGTTTAGCTGAATTTTTTTCTCTGAAAAAAAATGGACTACTTCATTCACTATTCTGAGAATCCAGGCCATAAAAAATTAAAATTTCTAGACAGATGAATGAAAATTAATTTTTAAAATATCTTAGTCCCTAAGTACTTAGGATGTGGAATTCCAGGGAAATAAAATTAAAAGGTTGAACGTTTTTTAAAATGTTTCCTTTTTTTAAATCAGCTGTGTAAGCAATGAAAAAAAATCTCTTCCTGGCATAAATACTTAAAAAAAATTCCTGTGCTTTAAGGTAGATATGTCATGAAGGAGAAATGGCTGACATCTGTGAAACTGTATTTCTTTGATTTTTATCTTTGGAGACAGGGAGAGCCTGAGCAAAGTTGGGAGGGCTGTCGGAGAAATGGGAACCTCACAGATCAACCAAACTGACTCTCATGGTTCTAAAAAAAATGAGATGGGGATAGCAAAGGGTCTCAAGATTTTAAGGGATAAATAAGATGGAACAAGTGGGAAGCTTGAAGTCCAAAAGGAATGGATACAACGTTCAAGGAATAGTATACCAAAGGAACAGAAAACAAAAGTTTAAAAGAAAAACAATGGAAGTGAGGGAGGGTGAGTATTTTGGGGTTTAAGTGTGTGCTTATTCCAAGAGGCATGGTTTTACTTTGGTCGTTATTTGGATTGGGGAAAAGATTTGCTCAGCCTTCTGGAGAATAAGTAGGCTAGCATTCTTTAACAGGCTCTGGATGTTGTGAAATGTACTAGTCTTGTGTATATGCAGATTTTTTCTGTTTCTCTAACAAGGAAATGTGCATGCTGGAACTTATGTGAATAAAACACTGACCTTTCAGAGCTTAAATGAAAATGAGATAGAGAAGACTTGGTTATTTACAGCTGTGTTATCGTATCTTCATTGTAGTAAAATACTGTCTGAGGTGATGTGAGTACATTTTAGTATAGAAAATGTGGGTAAGTTACTGTTTTCAGTGAGAGCTTATATATCCAGGCTTTCTTTGATTTCACATTATTTTTTACAGAATAGGCTTTGATTCATTGCCTAACATGTTTATGTCAGTTTTTCAGAAACATGTTTGAGTGGACTGAGTACTTAGAATATTTCATCTTCAATTGCAGTATGCCATATATAATGTCAGAAAATAACAATTTATTTTTAAATAATTGAACAAAATCCTAATTAAAACAGTGTAAGATGAACCTCTTTGCTTGCAAAATCAGGGAAGAGGCTTCAACCAAATGGTCCAAAAATCAGTGAAACCCCTCCCTGTTGTATTTCCCTCCCCCCCTTTACCTGATAATATCCAGCATATGAGGAAAAAAGTTTTTTACAATATCTTGTGTGGTATTTGACCTTCATAAGAGTAGTTACGTCTGAATGCATTCCAGTGAATAGGGCAGTTATGGGGAAAGAATTTAGTCTGGCCAGAGTAGGATGTGCCATAGCCAAACAGCTCAGTGGATTATACGGTATGTCTTCTCACTGGCTTGCAGTTTGTATTCTTTATTTTCTGGCATTTTGCATCCCCTGCTTCATTTGGGTCCCACTATGGAGGGTCCCATTCTAGGGTGTTTTCATCCTGAGGATTAGGGAGTTTATTAGGAATTAAGGAGGGTTGGGACCCTGGTATCACACTTCCTAAGGTGTTGCTTTAACCCCTGTGTAAAGATATGCAGCTTCAATTAGATGCCTTCCTGCATTTGGCTTTCTGGATCTTTGGTGGGTAGCAGGAGCTACTGTAGAGCCCCAAGCTACAATGAGTTTGCCAGCTGCACCATGATAAACCAGCAGTAGGGTAAGAGAATATAGACATGAGATGTCATTTTGGACTGGAAGCTGCTGATCAGTTATGGTCCCAGTAAGAAATGAACTCAGACTCTAAGGTATCATTCGTAATGCTGTGTATTGGAGCTACTGCTATAAGAAGCATAGATAATCTGATGTCCCTTTAGATGCTGGGAACTCCAGGCAGTGTATCATCAAATGCACATTCAACCCATGTGCAGCGTGCTGGGCAGACACCATCTGTAGAAGAAATTTTCCCTTTTGGTCATTCAAGCTATTAAAAGATTTTCTAGGAAAACAAGGGAACAATTATTTTATTGTTTCTACAGTCAAAAAGGAACAATGTTCTCAGACTTTGCTGCGCTTTCAGATAAAGGCAAGGCGTTGCAAGTGGTGTAGTTGGTGGTACGGCGGTGGAGCTGCCTGCAGGCTTCTCTATTTTGGTGCGTTGGTTGCATCTGTCGTGTGGCCAAGGGGATTTGTGTAGCACGGCACTGCCCTGGGCCTCTGCAGGTGAACTGGTGGGGGCATCACAGACTCCTCAGTGTGCCCTGGTCTTCAGGCAGGATCGATACAGATGTAGATTTTGAGCTAAGTACTATGAATGAGGTGTTTTTTTGGTGCTAAACTCAATTAGTGTTCAGTTTTTAAAATAATTGTATATAGTTAGTATATGCATCACAACAGCATTATACTAGATATAAATTACTTAAAAATATGGCAACTGATAAAATATTAATTATTCCCAGCTCCAGGAAGGTAGAAACTTAGTAGTGTAACAAACTGATTGCACACAAACCTTACAAATACGGTGTTAGCAAATACCAAATAACAACAAGGGAATTTACCAGCGAGTTTATAATTCTGGGTTCATTCTATAAACAGTTTCTCTTTTCTTTCAAGTTTAATATACTTAGGGCAAGATTTTCCTTGCTTGCTTCAAACTGATAACACAGCAGTTGAAAACAATAATTAGACTGCCTAGTCTCTGTCATTTAGATGTTTAGGATTCATATAGCACATGTAATTAGTTTCGTTGTTGGCAATGTGATCCGGTGAATATACTATGTATTCTGGTACTGGAAGATCTGGATGTCTCTTCAGCTTAACTATGACAGCTTTTACAGTCTTAAGTTGCTACTTTTTAGTGTGTAAATGGTACTAACGTGCGTGCACTAAAAGTGCAATGTAAGTGGTAAATGCTATTTGCAAATGATAGTGTAATAAGAGGACTTGTTTCTTAAGACATTGAGTCTCATTCTTTCTTTAATCATACTGAGTAAAATAAAGAATTTTTGTCCTCTTAGGAAATTCTTTCACCATCTCTTTCTCTTTTCAGTTTTTCAACTATGTATTCCAATTAAAACATCATTTTTGTGTAAATTTTGTGAACTGTGCTCCATATTAATGTTTGAAATATTTTAACTGCCTTTTTATTGCTTTGATAATTTGTTGGAGTTCATAATCCTCTTTGAGGTCTTTGTCCAGAGACTTGATTCTGTGATTCCTCTTGAAACAAAACCCAGCCATCTCGCTGATAATTTAAAAGGTGGAAAATCAGGAACAGATACTGTTTTGGCAGTGAAATTTTGCTGTATATTTTGGTAGAAACATGACTGTTGAAACATACTAGAGTGACTTGCTAAATTTTGTTCCTTACGCATTTCAGGTCAAAGGTACTAGAGTTGGAGACTTACAGTTGTGTATAGCATTAGGAAAAATAACCGATCAGCAGATTAGTCTGTGAAATTCATCCTCTAAATGTAAAAACTTGATTGACAGTGTTACATTGTTTTGTTCATGGGGTGCTCTCTTCTAGCAGTCATGAGTATTCCTTCGAATGTAGCTTAAGATTCACATGTGACTCCCGTTTCATCGTTCATTTAAACTGCTGGTTGATTTTAGTGGTGAAGTCATAGACCTGTAACCATTAGATGGTGGAATTTTCTGTGTCTTCACAAATTTCACATTACAAGCTTGTGGGATATTTAAGTAGTGGGAGGAAGACTGATGCGTAAAGACGTTAAATTAAACGCAATCATCAGTTTTCCAATGTGGCAATGGATGTTCCACTCCGAGGTGCAAAAAGTCTTTGTGAGGATTGTTAATAAATTATGAGGAAGTAGAGCACTGCTAGAAGAATTGAACTAAGGTGGCCCATGAAGAGATTTGGGAGTACTTGAGCATTGCTGAGGGCTTGCTATGGTTTATGTCCAGGTGTTGGTTTTGTTTTTTTTGAAGCAAAAGGCAAGTATACTGAGACTATACTATAGAGCCTTATAGGTGAAATAGGAGAAACTGTACTGTACCATCACTGTTTTTAAAGCTATTACTAGTACCATATTGGATGTTTTGTTTCAACTCAAGGTTATTGTTATATTGAAAACATACTTAAGGATACTTTTCAGTGGTTTCAAAGCACAGGTATCTGAAAAAAATAGTTACTAAAATATTTTGAGCCTGAAATGGAAATAATTTTGTTACTTTTATTGTAGTTTCTTCTACAATTTTACTTTAGTTCAAAGTCCTTTTAACACGTACAGATCTAGATGTGCAGAAGCCACTTCTTTCTGACATCCTGAATGTCTACTGTAGATATGTCTTTCCTTTTTCTTGCTCTTACTTTTTCTGCTTTCTTTTCTTCTGCCACATTTAACTAGTCTTTTGCATATTTTATGTTTTTCCTACATATATAGCATTGTTCATTATTCTGGAATTTGTTACGTGTCTTCTCTGGAGCTATTTAGCTTTTTTGACAAAGTTTTTTATTTTTTCATTGGAAAATGCTGAATCACTAAAATTAGCCTGTTAACTAGTGTTAGCCAGTTTCCAGGTTTTTAGAATTATTTGTAGTTGTTGGAATGTTCTATTCAAAGATTTTCTATATGGACCATATGTAAAGATTTCTTGTCATGTTGAAATTCAAATTGATTTGTATTTCCTAAGACTAAAGGAGAAAATTAGAAAGGTAATGTTTTGAAAATAAACTAAATGAATTTTTCACTTGAATTGTTATTTTCCACGCTTCATATTTTTGTTCTTTGGTTTTTGTATTGTACATCTTGAGAGCATGACAATTTCAAAACTCAAACGCCACAAAATTAAATGGCTTTAAAATAGAATAGTTTTGAAAATTCTACTGGAAAGTTTTAATACTGTGCATTTGCATTGAGATTTAAAATTGCTGAATACTCTGCAAAATGAAAATGTTAAAATCTGCACTTGTTAATTTTATTTTTCAAACAGTATGGTTTTATATTCATTAGAGATACCGAAACCGTGTAACAAATAGTTTCTTACATTAGAAAGAAGTCTGAATCCTTGTTCCCAATCCTCTATTCTCAACACAGCATTCCCTTCCCAGCTAAATTCTAAAGGGAATCCAGATGTTTATTTAAATATTCATAACACAACTGCAGTTAGAGCTGGGAGGATCATAGATACCTGTGTTCATTTCACACTACATTCATCTTGTAGTTAAAAATGTTGTATTCATTGCAGTGTTAGCAGATGAGCTCTTTGACAGGAAAATGACTTTTTTTCCTCCCTCTACAAGTAAGGCTTTATGGAAAGGAGGCATTAGAGCTGTCTCAGAAAATGTAATGTATTGAGTATTGACCCCAGCTCCACAGAAGCAGCTTTGTGTACTGTATTTAAATATTGTATTCTTGAAGAATTCTGAATTTATTTGCACTTGCCTTAGCACTGGATATATCTAGAAAGGGCATAAAACATTTTAAGGAGCCAGTTGCAGCTTTGCAATTAAGGTGGAGCTGAATTACACATTTAAGATGGGGATTTTATTTCATTGTTTTGTGGAAAAGGCAGAGGTTTACCTTCTTGTCTAACAACCAGTGAAGTAAGGAGAAAGAAAAAATTGAGACCTGCCAAATCTTTAGTGATTTGTAAACCATCTGAAAAAGACTATCTATTTGACATTTGCTGACAAACGTTCTTAAGAATCATGGTCGAAATCTTAAATTTTAAACATAGGTTACCTGATTAAAGTGTTGAAATCCCAATCTGTGTAAAATGTGTATACGAACCTGTTTTATCCCTTCAGATATTTGTCCATGAGAGTGTAAATGGTTAAGGAGATGGAAAGCGGTGTATTGGATGTATATTGATTCTGGAGTCCAAGGGAGTGTGTGCAGCGAAAGGAAATTTATGCAGGGGAATGTGAAAGCCACCAGGCAGGGAATTTGGGGGATATGTATAGAAATTAATGGGAAGATGCAAGCAGCAGTGTGAATCTGTAAGGTGAAAGAGAGAAGAGGAATGTGCTTTCTAGCTATTCTGAGGAAATAAAGCATCTGTAAACCCTTCCAAACTGGTACTGCATGCTTCTGCTGTTCTTATCACTGAAAATGAGTCAAAATCGCAGTGAATCTGGCCTTAAAAGCTTTAAAGGAAAAGCAAAAGTTAGGGAAGTGTGATTGATAATACTAAAATATAAAATAACTTCCAGTCAGCAAAGATTATGTAGATTATTCTATCAAATTACTAAAGTCCTGACACCACTCTATTCTTCACTTATTTAAAGGTGTACTCCTATGCAGTTCGCCATAGACTTTAAATTATGTATTTAAGATCTAAAATGGGAATTTTTAGCAAATGAGAGCAGGAGCATTAGAGGAAAGTAACAAGCAGAGTGGGCATGGTTCTTACAGGAATGTTGGAACCTCTTCTGTGGAAGATGAGATGAAAATGGTGCTTTTTTTCAGATGTTTTCTTCTATCCTTACTCATGCATTCCTTTTCCAATATGATATCTGTCTAGGTATCTCTATTAGCAGTTGTGACTTTTCCACCCAGCCTCAGATGATGAATTATGATAAAACATATTTGCACTCTCAGCTTATAGCAGAGGCTTTTAAAAAACACTGTAATAATGTATTGTATAAGTTGCTTTCTGTGCATCCAGCTTTATTTTGAAGACAAGTAATTAATTCTTGTAGGCAAGCAGTATGTGCCATTATTGTCTGAAAGAGGTAGACAGATACTTGAAAATACTGGGTTTTGCATTCCTTTCAAACCACTGGGAACATATTTGAATGTACATGGTATTGGCTAGTTTTGAGTTTAATGGAGTGAATGTTACATATAGGAAGACTGAACTGTGAAGGGAATAGAAATGAAGGCTTTAAATGCCATGTCAGGAATAGGATTCGTGGGCACGAAAGCAGTTTGGTCCTGTCGAGAGCTGGCCCCTGGGACAAAGCGCACCCGGAAGGCTGTGCTCCGCAGCAGCTGCAGGGCTGCATTTTGTGTGATGCGAAACTTGCTTTCTTGTTTCCTGCACTGAACAATGATAATGGGAAGTACTGGTCAGTAGGGATAAATATTAAATCAGTCTTTGGGCCCCCTGCCATGTTTTCTGATGCTTGGGCCATCTTATTTGTAAACCCAGGAGAGTTTAGTAATTATTAAAGAAAGTGTAATTAATTTATCGAGTTCTAGTTATTTTGCCGAGTACTGTCATTAGAGGTACAATGAAGCCTTTAAGTAACGTCCAGTCACTGTATAAAGCTGTCTTGTGGCTGCTAAACTTTCACATTATACTGAAGTTGGATATAAACACTCCTTTTATAACTTGCATGTCACTGAAGTACGCAGATGTCTTGGCTCTGAAAGCACATTTATGAAACGAGTGCAGTACTGGAGTTAAGCCAGGATTGAGACTCGGTAGTTTGAGGAGGAGTCCTAATGCTTCTCAGGATGGGAGGTCAGCTGAATAAGTGGGCCTCCCTTGTTCTGGCAGCAGAATACTAGTCCGGAGAGAGCGTGCTCTGTGCGTATTAGTTGCATTATGCTACAGTTCACTTATGAAAAAATCTGTATTATAACACTGCTTTGGTCCTTGTTGGAAAGGACCAATTCTGTTTAGCGTAGGCGGTATGCCCTGTTAAATAGGAAAACTAGAAAGAAAAAAAAAATCAGGACAACTGCTAATTTTTGACTTAATTTCACAACAGTTTTGTGGAAATGCATAGGAAATGCATAGATTGCTCATGCTTATTTTATATAGCTGATATGTGGATGTATATTTATGTAGTGTGTGCAAATATATATATTTGTGTGTGTATTTGTATGTATATAAAACACAGAGGTGGTAATACCTCTAGCAGCATAAACTCAATTTGATTTCTAGAATGTTTCAGATGTTTTACATGTGAAGTGTTTGTAATAAAACAGGTGGGACAGCGATGTCTCCATGGCCGGATGGAGACATGGCTGTACATCATCCAAGTTGGATATTATACTTTCTTTTGTTTAGACCTAATATATTATACAATTTGGCAGAAATGTGGTGGAACAGAGTTCTTTTTTGGATAATTTACATTGTAGTTTTGATCTGTCATTTGAGACTGAGGTGTGAGATTTTATTCTAGTTATTCAACACGTGAGGAATTGACAGCAGCGAGTTGGGCCCAGAGCTGAAGCACTTGTTTTTCAGCACTAAGCCACTTTCTTCCTCTAGTAATAATGATGAGATGTGAGCTAATATTAAGATTGTAATCATATATGTTACATTTCAACATTACATCTATTGGGCAAGATCTTTGGCTCTGCAACAGTACTGTCTTAGTATCAGGAATGATCCTATGAGAGTTCTCGGTTGGTAGGATACGTCTGCGCATTTATTAGAGGCAGATATGTGTTAATTCTGACCATGCTGCAATTTTGAAGTCGTGAAGTGCTTGCCCAAGCTTACTGGGTTAGCACAGTGCTAAAAACACCTCAGGGAAATTTCTGGGCTAGAGCTGACTCGCACCTGACTGACCCGTTCAAGTAGGGGCTCGAGAATCTTGTGCCATCTGTATTTATCTTAAATTTGTTTTTATTTTAGATCCTTCTAGAAGGCTATAGAAATACCGGTTACTCATGAGCTCCCCATATAGGGTCGTGCTCGAGTACCCCCGAGACTTGGTAAATTGGGACTAGCTGTGTGGTTCCTGTGGCTCCAGATAACTGTTAGTGGCTTGGGGCACTTCTGCCGAAAGACAGCGTAATGCACCGATTGCACAGAGCTCAGCCACGTTGGAGAACAGGACCCCTTATTTCTTTTGCATTTTTCCAAGATATTAGTGCTATTTTTCAAATCTATAATGTAGTAGTTAGTTACAGAATTCTTATGTTCAAATGTACAGATCTTGTATCATTACGTACTCAAACTTGTAAATGATGTGTGAAATTACTTTTAAAGAAATACTGGGTTTTGGTGAAAAAAAATTATTGTTGGCTTTTTTGATTTGCCATATTTTATGAAAAAATTGGTTAGGGTATTTGTACTAGTTACTGGCAAAGAGTAAGATAAAATGTTTTGTTTTAAACTCTTGTGCAATATCCATTTCAGGAATACTTAGTGTAATTCTTGGGTACAGATAGAAAAATTATTATATCTCTGGGCTATTGTAATACTCTACAGTTAAGCTGTACAAGTAAATGATCTAGTCATTTTAGGTACCTAAAATAACAATGAACTTTCAGCTGTTTAGAGTATTTGTATCCTTCAAAATTACTGGAGTGCATTTGGTGCATTTGAACATCAATCTCTAGGGTACTTAAGTAGCCTACATATTACTGATTTAGGTTTCTGATTTTTGCACATGTGACTTTTAATGATGTTATTCAAAGGAATAGATACATTGTCATTTTACTTTATTATTTCTTAGAATTGATTAATTTTCAGCAAAAAGGACAAAACATACATCTCTGCAAAAAATTTGCACACCTGAATTTGGCAAAAATGCTGTTGATGACAAAAGGCTTTCTTTTAGTCCTTTTAGTAATTTTCAGAGTAGGATGTTTTCTCTGCTGTGTGCTGACATGTTTGTTTATCTTTTGGTATTTAAGAAAGGTTCCTCTATAAATTTGTATGACATCATCAATGAATAAATGAGAAGTGCTGTACACTTTGAGTGAATCTGCCTTGTTCATTCGTGGGTTTCGATGTGTGTTTGTGTGGCACCATTTCTTTGGGTGGAAAGGCTGAAAGCTGTTTCTGTTTCTTGCCCTGTTTTCAGGCACTGTTTTAAACACCTTATCGAAGTAGTCAAACTGAAGGTTGCAATTAATTGTCCAGAACATGGGAATGGAATGCTGGTCTGGCATAACCCAAATGAGTTGCACTGAATTTGGCACAGAGCATAAAAGAAGGTGAAGTCACTTTTAATGATATGTCCCAATTCGTAAACAGGTGTTTGCCCGAGGGGAACACACCAGTGCTACTTTGCAAGCATTATGGCAGAGTGATTCACTGGAACATGTGAACATTTCTAACCCTTCCCTCCCCCAAATATATTATGTCAATCCTTTTAGCAATTCATGTTCAGTGAGGTATTGCTTGCAGCAGTAAAAGAGATTGGATTCCAGAAATTGTGGCACTCTTTTTATCTATTAACCCATCTAATGAATGGTGGTTTAAAATTTGATTGGCAGCTTCTTTTCCTTTCTTAATTAAATTGCTCCTTCACCCCAGTGTCTTTGAAGGAGAGAGCCTTTGTTAAAGATGTCAAGCTAGTTCTTTTATTGTTTATTTCCATGGGGAGCAGAGCTTGTTGACAAGATAAAGGTGCAGAATCAAGAATATACTTGTTAAAATACTCATTAAAAAGGCCTTAATAGTACTAACTAGGACAAAGAGGAGAACGTGCCCAGTGATGTTATGTTCTTGTTCACCTGAGATGCGAAGAGCTTGTAACATTTCTACTTGATCAAATTCTTTAGCTAAGATTATTCTTAACAAAGAAGGTAGTAAGGCTTGTTCTGAAAGCATGGAGGCAACAAATTGCGTAGAGAAAAGGGTTCAGCCAAAAAGTATTCTGTTTTTTCGGTAGCACAGGGGCAACTCATGCTTATTTTCCGTTGAAGGGAAAATATCATCAAACCAACACTATCAGAAAAATAGTATAGATGTTAAGGGGAAAAAATGTTAATGCAGAAAACAGTTGATAAAGAGTGTTTATTAAAATATTTGGTTTTAAGTGGGGATTAGAAGCAAATTATTTTAAGGTCATCAATTGTGAGTTGTTAGACTAATCTCCTGCAATTTGCATTTTAATATGCACCAGTAGAAATTGCTTTCTTGAACAATTTCAAGGCTTTATTTGCATGTACGTTTGACTTCAGAAGTCAAAGTGCACAATGTACTATTTGAAGTTCACTCACGTTTCTCACGTGGATGTATTCCTGTTCATCGGAACCAGGTGGCTGTAAAAAGTTTGTCAGTTTAATAAGACAGAATTTTCACTGGCTTGAAGAAGACATAGAAACCCAGTTAGAAACAATAAAGGTCGTCTTATACTGTTAGGAATTGTCCTTTATGATCAGAACTTTTTCTGAGGAGTTGTATAGATTCTGGCCTATTTGCAAAAAAATCTCTTGCATGCTTAAATAATCTGAATAAGAGTTGTACTTTAGTATTTAGCCTATAGTGATGTGCACCTTGTGCTCTGTACTTTGGATATGTTTTATATTTGCATTTTAAATCAACTCATTCTTTGCTGTGATGTTTTAATCTTGTATGCAAAATTTTTGATGGTAAGGAGCTGACACCACTTATGGAAATGAAGTCATAAAACTGCCCATAAGTCTTGGTGCTTTAGTATGATATTTATGATATTATGTTGATAATATAATATGATATGATATTATATGATAATTAAGTAAGCTTAAGCGAAATCAGCCTTATTAACGGAAGACCCTTATCTAAGACTTACAAAATGTAACAAACCAGAGTAAAAATTAGCCAGATTAATGATTCAAATAAAAGACCATTCAACTAATGCATTTTAAAATGATTACATATTGTGTTAGAGTGAGAAAAAGTTCAGACTACAATGTTATAGCAGGAATATGAAAAAAGTGGTGGGAGTTTACTGATCTTGCTTCTTTTCTATTTGTTCTTGAACTAAAACGATATATTACAGAAAAAGATGAGAGAGCCCAATTTCTTCTTAAAATTGGGCATTTCTACATTAAAATACCAAGCAGTCAGAGTAAGCTTGGAAAGAAAGTGGTGAAGATGTTATGAAAACACATGCTTTTCTTGCTACCCACGTAGCACAAGGCACCATGGGTTAATGCATTAGCCTTTCAATTATAGGGATCTTATTCAGGTAATATGTGGAATGTATTTGTTTTGACAGGTATATTGGTGCCTGTTGTCACATCACCAATTACTTGGTCATCAATAAAAGTAGTTGTAATGGGATATAGGAAAAAGCTCTTTACTTGTTTGACTCCTAAAAATGACTAGGAATGGGACCAGACAGAGAAGTCTCATGTTTTGCCTGACAATTATTGATATTAAATGCTAATTGCTTTCTTGAGAGAATAGTTTTCAACAGTGAAGATGTGTCCCTAAAAATAGCCTTTTCTATATTATATATAGAATATACGTATTCTCCATATATAGAGAGAACGTACAAATTTTCTCTCTCAAAATATCCTGTTCTATAAATATCCTATCCAGTATTCTCCCTAGCTGTGGAGAACAGAACCCAGGAATCCTTAGTGGTTGAATCCTGCAAATCTAAATTCCCATGACAAATCCTGAGTAAAAACTAGTGTCCCAGCCAATTGAGAGCATCATAGATTAAAAGCAAAATCTGACCCTTACCAGGAAGCAAACACATATTGAGCATTGCTGTATTGCTGTGGAACATAACTGCCTGCATGCTTCCAGTTTACATGAAGCTTTTGTAATATAATCAGAAGTTTGAATAACTTAAAATATAGTGGAAAGCTTAATTACAGACCCAAGACCTTATTTGATAGTATAATCATCTTGTAGCAAATTGACAAGTACATCAGCATTATAGTCATAATGCCACTGGTGCTTTCAAACACATTTCACAATGTGTTTACATGCTAGAATACCTGTATACGTACTGAGATAGTTTTCTCAATGGTATGAAATCTAAGAACACACTGCTAATAAAAATCTACGTTTTCTGTGTAAGTAAACTGAACTCTTGAAAAAGTGAGTTGTAAATTACTTTATTGGGTTAATGTAAAGCAAATGGGCTGATATTTTGCTTATTGAACTTGCGGCATCAGATATTCTTGAAGCAGAGGGGAATGGAAGGAAATAGAAATAAAATTAACATCTGTTTCAGTTATCATAATTACATTTGTGACACAGATTAAAGGAAAAGTGTTAAGAATAACTTTAGTGCAGGTGTGGGTTTTCTTTCCTGCAGAGGTATTTATGTGTCTCAAAGCAGTATCGGTCAGGTTGAGAAGAGAAGATAGGGATAAAAGACCCCAGCACAATAGGGAAGAAACCTGCTTGATCCCCTGCCTAAGTTAATTAGTTAATAGCATATTTTTCCTCCACCTTTCTTCTGGTGGGTTTTGAAATGTATCTATAAAGGTCAGTGTGACAGGGCCATTCTGCAAACCGTGATGTTAGAATATTATTTTGCATTTAAATCTTCAAGAATTGGAAAAGTTCCAATTACTAGAGCAGTGCATTCATATTAGACACTTTTTTCCCATTAGAAATGTTGCTTTATTGATTCCGCCCCCCTCCCCCCCCCAACTATGATGTGACATAGTAAGTTCAAGAAGCAGAAATACTGAATGTGTGTTCTTCATTGATCTGAAGGGAAAAGTTGTGTTCTGATCAAATGATGTAATAGTTTCCAGTAGTCACTAAGGAGAATATTAAACATTACTATACACCTTTTAAAATCTTCAGCATAGCTCATATTTAAGAATGTTAAAGATTTGGACAAACAATTCCGTGTACAAGTAAGGCTAACAAGAAGTGACAAAGGAGGGCAGTTCCAGAGGACTGGGGAAAGCTGATGTTTGAATGAATTAAAGGAAGACTGAGGTAAGTGTTAAGGCTGTTGGCCTGGCATTAAACTTGGGTCAAATAATGGAAGGCCTGAAATGGAGTTGTGTTGGGTAGGTAGGAGTATAATATAATCAATAATAATTGATACAAATTTATGGAAAGATATGAGGGGTTTATTTATATTCCTTTAATTATATGCTTAGTTTAAATTATTAAAAAAATAATTTTTGTTCTGTTTCCACAAAACACTGTATTGATTACGTGCTATCGAATTTTATTATGCAGTAGTTAAGGAAAAAGCTCTACATTCAGGATTCTGTTTTGTAACTACTATTGTTGTTAATTCTGTGTGGTTTGCCTCCTATTTCTACTGTTTGTTATGGATATTATTTTGCAAAATCACCACAAAAGGACAGGGAAGATGGGGGTACCTAAAGATAAAGGAGAGGGGGGCTAAAACCACTCTGCTTTTGAAAAAGCTGTAGAGGGATTACAGATTCAGGTAATACCTTTTTGTAAAATTTGTTCGTGTGTCATCTGTGAAACATGGTCAACAAAGCTGAAAGAGTATCTTGATGTCCTGTCATGCATAAGATATGTTCCTAACTCACCTACCATCAGAAGTTATATCAAGTGACCAAAAAAACCCAAAGCTTTGTGATATTTTCATACATTGATAATAAAGAAATAAACTGAGAAATACCCATTTGAAACATTGAAAGTTGGAAGATATTTGAAGAGAAAACAAGTGATTGTAGAAGGGTAAGACTGTTAAATGAAGCAGCAGGTGAAATGAAAGGGGCACTGGCTGATATCACATGGAGAAAAAACAGATAAGAGGAGCACTCACTAGAAGAGACTAAATGAAAGAGGGCAGTTACCAATTAGCAGAGATAATTACTGACAGAGGTACCCCCTTGCCATTTTGAAAGGGATTTTGTCCATCAGTACTCTGATAATAACTGCTGATAATGGTAGTGATCTTCAAATGTTGAAAATGCTAAATGCTAACTTTGGGGAAAAGAATTTTTTCATTTAGTATGGGACTTCTTTTTATCAAGTGAATTATTACATTGGGGTAACTCTTCGCCATTTAAGAATAGACTCATACATATTTTGTAGACTTGTGTATTATTATATATATAATTACATGATTAAGAATTAGAATTGTTTATTGGAGGAAATGTATTTTACAAGCTTGTTTACATTTTGCATTTGATTTTTTCCTCATGTAAAATCTCAGTTATGCTGAAGTCAGTGACAAAGCTTTCTTTGACTTAAGGAAAATTTCTGGCTTTATGAAAATTTCTGGCTTTATTAACATAGAGTCAATTTTATTTTTTATAATTGGTCAATATTTAACTTTTTACAGATGTACTATAGAACAACTGTGGAGCAAAAATGCATGTTTTTATATTTGTGAAAAAGAAGAGACTATGAAGTTTGACCTACATATACTGTTTTTAAGAAATGTACTTAAAATTAATTCATTTTGCAGTGCTCAGGACGTGCTAGAAAAGATGACTGCATGATACAATGATTTTTTTTCCCCGACTTGTTCATTTTACCCTAATGTAAACCACATAAATGAGACTTTCAGAAGCAATAACTTTCTAATGAACATACAAGCCTTTTTGTGTATAAATTGGCACGCAAGCACTGTGACTCGGTTACCAGAGACATGTGAGGTGTATTCTAAACCGTAGTTTTTAAGTCTTACTTGTTAATGCTTTTGTTTGTTACCGTGTAGATGGATATTGTAGTTGAGTCTACAACGTACAGTATTCTGTTTCAAAACCTGCTTGTTCTGTGAGTTCAGTGTACTGTTGCCTGTGATAAAACTTCAGGTTCAAACAGAGAATAACCATTTTAAAGTATTCTAAAATCACTTATTGCCATCACAAAATACAATTTACCTGTAGCTTTTTAATACTAGGAATATGTCTTACCTGTGGCACAGAAAATGGAAAACGACTTAAAATAACTTTAATGTGGTATGATGCTTAGATGCTGTCCTTGTTCTTATGTTGGTTGAAGTAGTGGAATTTTGTTTTCTGTGGGAGGGCTCCCAAACAACAACTCCTGCATTGAACCTTTCTTAAACATGATGCGAGCCCCAAATGAAGGATACATGTTTGCTTTGGGTTTATGTTGATTGTTTTTAAACTGTATTTTATGTTTTAAACAAAAGATTATGGTATATAGACTTTGGTTGGAATGGCTTGTTTCAATGGGAAAAGAAATATTCTAAACAGTTTCTAGGTAAAGCTTTAGTTTACTTAATAGCCAGAATCATTTAGATATAGATCTAAATGAGCTTTTGAGATCTATAGATCGTGAATCCAAAACTAAATGTACTAAGATTTTGTTCTTAAGGGAACTAAAATGTCTGTGGTTAATTTGTCTGTAGACCGCTTTCTAGGCTGCCTTTGCAGATTTAAAACCTCTTCCTATTCACAGTAAAGGAAAGTGTTAGGAATTTTGTCTTTAATATTGTGCTACTATGCAGAAGAAAAAGTTTTGGTTAATGCCAGTATGTAATGTGCTTTGAACTGTTCACTTATTCCTTTTCTTCAATTTACTCTGGATGTTATGATTTTTGCTGTCAAGTGAAGACCCGACTCTGAGAATTCATGCCTTGATGTGTACACACCTCAAAACATCTATTGTCCTTCAAGGGTATGTTGAAGAGAAGTGGATAAAGGGAGGAAGGGTAGACTTCTGTAGTCGATTACAGGAGAAGGATTGTCCCAGTCAAACAGGAGCTGTCAAAAATAGAACCTAACTGTTACCATAGATAGCTTTGTATTTGATCCTAAGGAATGATTTGAGGTGTATCTCCGATGTCCAGAACAGGGGGGCTAAGTGGTGTGATGTAGTCATTGCTCTATTCTTTTGCCTTAAGTGACTTTTACAGGCTTAGTGACCTGACAGTCTTGGGGATAGCTTTGGTTTTTACTGTATAATAAAGCAACGTTAGCTGCTTTCCGGATGCATACTTTCGAAGAAGAGTGAGATTTTTTTCAGAAACATGTGCCGTAGGGATGCAGATTATTAATGTATTTTTGAAACTACTTCACTTACCATGGTTCTTTATGTTGGAAGTTCAGTCCTTCTACTGAGAGGAGGAATGCTAAGCAAGTGATGTGCAGACTGTAACATACAGTTGCTGTAAAGTAATAGTTAAAGCTTCATCAACCGTGTATGTACAGAGGGATCAAACTCCTAGTTGAGGAAACCTCACTGTATGTATAGTTATCATTGTCTGCAATATGAGAAGGAACCTACATTTCTCTGTAGGAAGTAACAGAAATAGCTCCAAATGGTAGTGAAAGGCTGGAAATGCCCCTCATGTAGAGTTAGCGAAGTGTGTCTGGTAGGAAATTACCAATATGTAAGTTAGAAAATTGGTTACTCTGCTTTGTTAATTTGTAAATACAAAAAATTCAAACAAGATCCTTTGATACTCAGTGCAGCGTTAAGTTACTATTTTTCAAAATGTTTCCTTGAATTCAGTAATTCAGTTTTAATGGAATTCTGAAAAATTATTCTGATCATGTGAAACTGACTGTTCTCTATAGTTTGCTTTTGTCTTGAAGTATTGTGAACACTGGGTAAAAATGCCATTCATAAGCATGTGTTCCAAAAATTTTACTCTTAGCCTCTGTCATTAGTACTTAAGGGATAATCATTAATTCCTGCCTACAAATGCTGTATTAAGGATAGCTGATGTTATAATTAAAATTTTTCATGTCCTTCGACTTTTATAGCTGTTCTTAAGGAAGAAGAAAGATAAACTGTATAGAGGAGGGAGAAATTTTAAGGGGGTCCTGATGTACAGTATGGTGAGGCACAAGAATACATCTGTAAGCATATAGCAACATCTTAAAATCCGTTATTCAGTTGCTTATTTCAATAAAGTTAAGGGAAAGGCATTTCCTGATAATGAAGGTTGACTCTAATGAGATGAAATTGTCCTTTGATACTATTTCTCATATGTTTTATTACAGTATTTACTGCTGAAGATCATCTAGGCATATCTCTTGAATAGGTGAGGTTTGCTTTGTTATGCAATGGGTGAGCGAGATTCACAAAAGCAGTTTTCATCTAGAGAAGTTAGATTTCCTCTGTAGTCAATGGAGAGAAAGAAAGAGCCTTCTGGAGTCGAAGGTACTGAAAGCTAGATACCTTCTATGGTTTTAAGACAAAAAAAAGGCAATGGTCCTTCCACAGTTTATAGAGGAAAATAAGAGAAAGTAGCCATCCATCTTAGAATTTGTCTCTGTGGATCTCGCTCTGTTTTAAATAGCTATGTTCTTGTATTTACTCCAAAAGAAAGCAAGACTGCATGTCTTCCTGGTTCTTCACAGTTTCTTTGCTCCATGAGGGTAGCAGACATTTCTTCCTCCGGTTCCTTTAATGTTAAGCTTTGCAATGGAGTTATTTCCTTTGGGAAATGATTTTTCTTTTATATTTTCCTCTAGGAATTTTGCATTTAGAAAAGAACACGATGTTTGGTTCATATTCTCATTGCATGGCGGGTTTTCTTTAGTACTTCTTCCCACAGGAATGGTGCTCAGTAATCCTCTCCAGTCCTATCATTTAATAACATGCCAGCTGTCTGCTTGCTTACATGATTGATGGAGCTCAGTAAGTTAGTTCTGCACCTGATATGAGATTCTATCTATTTTTGTGTTTTCATCATTAATTTTTGACAAGTGGCTCAGCATCACTGAGGGAATTGCTTACGTGGAACCTGTCGATACAGTCTGAGTTAAGCTGTGTGCACCTGCAATGTGAATCTCAAATGCTGTCCTTCTCTGTGGGCTCCTAAGCAGACTCCAAGGCGTTTTTGGTAACATTGGAGGCAAGCACTGGAGGTGGTTCTGGAAAAGGTATGAATATGAACTATTCATGAATAAGAGTGAAAGCAGACAAATATTTTTCCTTCGGTTCCTATCATTTATATTCATGTTAAATTCTACCATCATTTATAATGAATGAATGCTGCTTTTTTTTTACCCCAGCAGATGCTAAAGGAAGAGATGGTTGCTATTCTTTCAGAGGATGTAACTGTATAATTTAGGTCATGTTTCTGAGCTCCACCAACTTGAAACATCAAAGAGAATTTGTTCTGATATTTGGCCAACTTATTTAATCATCCCTCTAGACAAAACGTTTATCTGGATTTTTGGTCTGCAGTGTGGCTAGAATGTACGCTACCCAGATGTGTTTTCCTAACTTTGATGCAATAGAATAAAGCAAACATAAATACCCTTTTGAATACATCTTGTTATGACCAGTAATGGTTGAAATGAAGTTAAAACTATTAGATTTGACTGAACCAGGGCATGAACTTCAGCTGTATTACATCAGGGGAACAAGACAAATGTTTAAATTGAGCTTTTTTTGAAAGGAAAATCTTTTCTTATCAGAAAGCCTATCTCAGCCAAAATCAGTAAGAGCATTTGTTAATAATTTAGTGGGTGTGTTTGTGTGTGGTTATATATTAGGGTTGAAAAATGAGCTTGCTCTTGCCCTACATAATTGAGGGTACTGTTTGTTAATCTAAATATTATGCAGTAGAACTATCCATAAACTTCTGCTCAGACTATGAGGAGATTTTTCTGGATTTAAAACAGAAAGTTACAAGGTTAATTATCACATTTCAGACACTGAAGTGTACCTGATACTTGCTATCTCTTTCCTCTGCTCCTCTGCTTCTAGCAGCCCCAGTGGGAATCTTAGTCTAGGTCAGCCAGACTTAAAAAAGACCTTACAGTCTTGTCCCATCTCCTCCATAGACTCAGCTGCCTGTTAGAATAAAGAAGTCGAGGAATGAGATGTTTGGATGGAAGGCTGCAATATAAATGCATTAATTCTTGTGCATTTTATGGTAGGCTTTTTAACGCTTTTTCCTTCATGGGGAAAATTACTTTCTTCTTGGAAGTAGAGTTGAATTGAACGTTGAATCTTTTTGAGTGTGGCTCCAAAACCTTTTTGAAGGTGAGAGATTGTTCGCCCTTTAACTCCAGGTAGCCTGAACTGTCTTGCATTTCTGTCAGCATACCAGGGTACGTAGGTAGTGAGGCTTGGTCACAAATGTGTTTATCTCAAAAATTGGAAAGTTTGCCACACAGCTGTTCTTTTAGCAGAGAATTGGTGCTAAACATGTTGGAAGGAGTTTCTTTAATCTGTTTGTTAGCTCGTCTATCTTTTCATTTATTTTAAGGAAAAGAACAACAATGTGGGTTATGAGTGAAGTTAGCAGTTGCCCTACTGAAAATAGGGAAGAAGTCGTATTTCCAAAACCATGGGTGAAGGACTTCTGCCTATACTGCCAATTTTGAACTGTTTTTTTCATTACTTTGAGGAAAGGCTAAGAGATAAGTGCATCATTAAATAACATGCTTTGAAACAAATGTTAGAAAGCCATATTACTTCAGATATATTTGGAAATGCAGCAGGAGAAGAACATAGAATGCTATGACTAGTAATAAAGCCCCAATCCTGTAAATATGTACCTGCATATATAATGTTGACTTTTGCTTTATTGGACACTGACCCATAGCCTATGGTGAGACATATTTACTTCATCAGAATAATCCTGTGATAAGTTAATTTTTACACACTAAAATAATTATTAGTTTTGCAGCTTGTCGTCTTTTGAACATAAGATGAACAATTTTGAGGAACGAACATTTACTTCTTTCGGTTTTATTTTTTTATTTCTGCTTAAGTTCTAACTCCTAGATTGAACTGGTAGAATGCACTGCCCAAGTTTGTGTGGCTAGGGCTGGTCTGCACGTAAAGAAAACTGCACCTCATTCTGTTCCTGTGGGCTTTGTGCTTGTGAATTAGCAGAGTATTTCAGGTGAGAATTTTCTTAATTTGTCAGATTGAGAGAAGAGAGTTTAAAAGGTGTGGTACCAGGTGTGCAGAAGAATGAGCATCATTGGCTGTTATATGCAGCACAACAAATTCCGTGACCTAAAAATATATGTTCTTTTGATCACCATGGGAAGAGTTGCCATTGAATACACTGTAATCTTACTTCAGGTGGTGTCTTTTTTGTGTTCTTTCTTTTTCTGTAGATGGAGGGTCCCAGGCAGGGATATGATGAGCTCTTTTCTGCTTCATTATGAGGTTAAGTCTACCTGCTGTGTGTGTGACTTGGCAGCAGGATATTTTTGGTCTATCAGTATTTGTCTTGCTCCCATAAAATGAAATCGACAGCACTGAAAATAATCGCATGTGTATGGCAGTAACTGTTGGCATAGAAGTTGAATACCGTATGAAATAGGATGCAGCTCAAGTTTGTGAAGTTTATTTGCTGGGTATTGCTGTGGAGCAAGCATTATAGTGGTCTGTGCTGTACTCCATCACTGGAGGAACGCAAGAGTCTGCTTTGTCTGAAATTTGCTGCTGTGGCACCTTGCATGAGCAATGAATTTTTACTTTCACTAAATGACTCTTGAAACCATCTTTTTTTTTTGCTAGTAAATCCAGTAAAACCTAGTGAACTCCAATCTCTTTGCTGAATTCTCTTGAAGTTTTATACAGACTATGCTTTTGACTGAGTCTTTTAAAACCTGCGTTTCATCATGATGTTCCTTTGTTTTAAAATGGTTTTGTCTCTTTCAGAACAAAAAATAGAAGAAATTATGGAAAACTTGTAATTCAAAGGCAAGGTATTCAATCAAGCAATTCATATGTTTTGTGACCTTTGCACTTTGACTTGACAAGCCTGTTTTGTTTCCAAATGTACTGGCAGATGTCCTCAAGATTTTACTAACAATAGAGAAATTCTATTAAGTGGCTCAAAATAGAAAAGTAATTTTAATGAGAGATGTCCTGAAATTAGTGTTGTAGTTAAGTTTGAGCTTCTAATTAGCCTGCTATCTGTTTTCTTTGGCTATGTTTAGAATTTGTTTCCAGAGTGTATTACTTGAACCATTCTGAGTCTTATTGTTACTCCCAGACACTGTGTTGGCAACCACAATGTTTTCTGATCACTTAGAATTATATGCTAGCTCAACCTGAATGGGGAGTTCTGGGAATTTCCTCAGGTGGTTCAGTATGAAGCAGAAGTGTCAAAATCGCAAGTAGGATTGGATGGGCAAGTTTAATGGCTTGGAATTTAGCGTAGAACTTCACTGTCTCGACTGACTTGCTGATTTGTTTGATATTGATACTTTTATTGTTAAAGATGTTGGAATATAATTTGCTGGAATGGCTTTGTGTTCATCTATACACCTGGAAAAATATCTATATTATGTATTGATTGGATTTGTTTTTATTAACCTTTTTAAGATGTGTTGTCAACATGTTTATTGTTTTCATTATTATAATGTAAATATGAGATGAGCTAGATATAGATGTGTTTTACTGTGTACTTTCTGGGAAGCAATGATTTGTGGATTTATTCTACATTTCTAAAACTACACTCATCACCTGATACCTAACACGGTGCAAATACTTTTTCCCCAATAGACGCATATGACTGATCACACTGAGAGTAGTGGTCTTTATTAGGATGAAATCCTGCCTTTATGGAATGAATACAACATTCCCACTGGAGTTAGCAAATCCTTGATTTTTTTTTACCCGTTGAGCTTCACTGTAGGTAAATATTTGCAGAAACAGGATCTAATGGGTCTCTTGATTTCCTGGCCATCCATAGATCCCATTGGACTGAAATACAATTAGAAATTTGCAGGACGAGGCCCCTGTTAGTTTTTTTTTAAAATGGTTTGTTTAGGTTCACAGCTTATCTTAATATACAAAGCATGCAACTTCACTGTTTAAAATTTGTTCCTTTGTTTTAAAGTGTTTTTGGTCGCCATGACATAATACCATATATTTGATGGTATAAACTAAGCTCTCCACCTCTATGTCTCCATTTAGCTAATCTTTGGCTGTATTTTTTTAATACATTGCTGCCAATTCAACCACAGCTTCACAGTGAAACTGTCTTCAATATTCATTGACTGTCAGAGGTTCTATGACATATCTGTGTGTTATTTAGCACATCCTTATGCTTAAATGGAACTTTTGTTTTGAAGGGCTAAGTAAAGGATTCATTGTAACTCCTTGGCTTCTTGGGTTTTGTGTAATTTGTAACAGATGTTATTCCACTCAGATAAGCTACTAATTTTATAACTCCACTTTTAAATGTGGATTTTTATAATGTAGAACTTGCTTCTAAAGATATTGGAAAGTATCATACGTATTTTGGAATATGTTTGTAGCCTTCCTTCAAGAATTTTTTTTTGCCCCTGCTTGGTATTTAATAGTTGTACCAGGTATTAAGCAGTTACTTACATGCAAAACAGGGTGCAATGTTTACTTGTGGATAGACTGTCAGGAGAAGGTCAAATGTCAGGTATTTAAATAATTTTCTTCTATACAGTCTTCCTATTGACGATATTAATTTATCTGGCTTCTCAAAAATACTAAACCCCTCTAAAAAAACCCACCAAGCAAATAGAGAAAAGTGTGTTATCCAGTATATTAACTGGAATCCTTACTGCAGGTGGAACACCAGAGGGAATTCTTCTTTTCTGTTACTATGGATTTAAACAAGGAAACTCAGATAATGATAGGTGGGAGCATAAAGCACTAAGATGCGTTTAAATAAAACCAGTAAACTGGCAACAGTGATGCAGACAAGAATTTTTTTTGTCACTACATTAGTATTGCTAAGGCAGAAAATTTTCAAAATTGATTTACACATATGAAAAGCTGCTTGTTTAGACTTACAGAAATACAGATCTGCTTCTTTTAATTATGTTGTGCCCATTTAAAGTAGAGCTAACCAAGTGGTCCTCATGCTTGGATTTTACTGTTTAAATACTTAGTCCAGACAAAATAGAAATTTCCTACAGAGCAGGTTGACATTGATCTATCAGGGTTTTAATTTGGGTTTAAATGTGTTAATAATCAAGTACTTTTCTATAATGCACTCAGGGGTATGGAGTTCTGAACCTGCTAAATATTTTACAGTAACTTTCAAAAAAATTTCTGGTTAGAGTATAGTGGTATAGATAAAAGCTGGGGGAAGAGAGACTTGTGAGACAAAGTACTAGCCATTTTTTTATTGAGTGTTCTAAAGAGGAAAAATGAAATGTGTAGGGATCTCTTTTTTTCCTTTTGAACTGACCCATATTTATACTACGTCTCTGTATAGCTGAAATAGTCACTTTAGCCCAAAAGTTTTTCTAATTAACATCATTGTGGCTAGTTCTTAAAATGAATTAAAAGAAATGATGCAGCGTTACTCTGTGATAATAATCCGCTATCACTTTGGTTTGTGGAAGTAAGACGCAGCTTTGATATATACGAAGTCCCAAAAGAGGATTCTGAATTTAAACAGTAGATCCATTTGGCTCTTGTAGAGTGTTGGAGCTGACTGCCATCTTCACCTGTAACCTGTGTAGGCAATACTGCTTTGTGCCAAACTCCAATTTAGAAAGGTGCAGTAGAGCTGTTAATAATTCTGACATGGAAATGACATCGAAGAAAACAAAACCACACAACTTACCTTTCATCCTTGAGTATTTCCTTAATCTGACTGCTCTAGCTTCCAGAGACAGATTGCTGTAGTAATTACTTGTGGTGATCAATAATTTCACGTTCATTAAGTGGGGCAATAGAATTTCAGGAGGTAGCTGGGTGCATCCAGATAAAGCATGGGTCGTTATGCTGCAGTGTCTTTCATCTCTGCTGTGTTCTCAGATCAAGGTCACGTTGAGCTTCACTTGAAAGTTGAGTATTTGGCATCTAGTGAATTGATGCTTTGTTGTCACCATGGTGGACCTATGCCACAGTTTTAAAAACTACGGTCATAGTTAGCACTAGCCGAGGCATTCTTAGAAGGATCAGATAATTGTGGCCTGAGGTACTTAATCCCAACGTGTGCTCTCATGTACCCATTGCAGCGCTGTGGGAATGCCACAGCGTTTAGAAGTGCTCCCTTGCGGGAGCGACATGGTTATTCTTTCTGGTGACGGAATGTTTGATAAAGATCGCTCTCGGACATGGATATCTTTGTCCGCATTCCATAAAGCTTTAGTCAACTGTCAAAAGCTGTTTGCACAATGGTTGTTGAGTGAGATGGTCTGCACAGGGCATCAGGCTGCTAATCGCTGTTTTCTTGCTTTGTAAACTACTTTGGGAATTACCCATAAAAAAGTCTACTCCCAGAATAAGGGATATTCAGGATTTTATTAATTGATATTATCACTTATGTTGTCTTATCTGCTTTAAAGGTTTGCTTTGTCTTAGCTTTTGTATATGGCTGCGTGCCATGTGTGCAAGGTAAACAGAGGCTTGTAAGGAAAAAAGATGTTTGACTTTAAATGCTTATGTGTTCTATGTGAACTAGGATATGTGTTGGAGACTTCTTAAAACCACAAAAAAATATTCTATTAGATCTTGTTATAGATTTAGTAACTGAGTTGTGTTTCGTTCTCTGAAATGAGTGGATGTGGGAGAGGGTGAAATAGAGTAGTAGTAAATGTCCTGTTGCAATAGAAATGAACAAGCAGTAATCATAGCATTTCTCAGCTCTCTGTTTTTTCTGCTTTATATGCATTAAAATCCTGCTTTATGAAGATCTTATTTTGTGTAAAAATAGTTGGCAGGGACCGGATCAATTAACTGCCTTGCAGTAAATTACTCCGTAAGAACTATTGCCCGGAGATACCTGTGAGCTTGTGATCTCTGTTTTTGCTTGTATAACTGTGTACAGAATGGCTCTTTTGAAACCAGATATAAAGGCTTTGATTATGGATTAATTTACTGTGGACTACATAATAGTCTTGATAATTCATCATCCCTGTGCCCATTTCAGAATAATTACATTTCTGCTGTTATTTTTTGTATTTTAACAAATTTTGAATAGCAGGCTTGCTCCTAAGTGCTGTGGATGAAATGTAAAGAGATTCTGTATTCCTTAAATGCCAGACTTCTGCTTTCTTCAAACTTGATTTCTGCTAAAAATGAAGATACTTCAAATTTGCTGGAAGCTGTGAACCCAGTGCGATAGAACTAGGTGAGAATAAAACTAGTTGGCTAAAGTTTCACCAGTGGTAGACAGTTATATTTTTCTTGGCTTTTTTAAAAAAAGAAAAACAAATTGTCAGTCACATTTCCTGTTCTCCATTTTAGAATATGGCATAAAAGCTGTGAGAGTCTTCAGTCCCAATGGTGTTAGAGACTCCAAGAAAATATACTACCAACTCAAAAGAAAGGTCCTTGGAACTTCATACTCATTTCTTGCCCTTTACTTTTTCAAAATTTTCTGCAACTTCCTAGCCAGCTAATAAGGAGCCATTTTGTATTTTTGCAATTGTATTTGTATTTTTTGTATTACTGGCATAAACCGGAGAGAGTGATGTTCACTATTGCCCCAAGGAATATTGTCTGAGTATACAAGACTGGGTATGTTGCAAGCCTTTTTCGAGAGGGGTTAGTAACTTTGAAGTTATTACTGGATGTTAAACAATGCCCTAAAAATATCTTTAAGTAAGCATTAATAATGGAGAAATCTGATTGTTTTTAAAACTTGAATCACCATTAGCTTACAGTTTTCAAATGCTTGACGTCTTATAAGGTCTACTTAGCAATGAAGTAAGCATGGAGAGAAATCTTTCTGCTTGAACACTTAAGACTGAAAATGTGAGAAATGCTCTATGCTTGGAAATTATTGCAGTCAAATCCTGGTAGTAGTGTTGAGGGGTGAAGTTCTCTAAGATTATAGAAATACTTCTGGATTTCAGCTTTACTTTTGCAACTGAATATGAAATTTAGTAAAAATGTTAAATATGATCTTAATTTAGAGAACAGTTCTTTCCTTTTTTCTTTTTTTCAACATACTTGTGTTAACTTAACTGGCCTGTACTTTGCTGTATGTAGGTGTATTGGAACAGAGCAAGAATTTGGTCAGGAAAATTTAAACAAAGGATGTAAATGAAAAGCAAGTTTTGATCAGTTGTAAAAATATACATTCAGTACTGTACTTTCAACCCATTCCAGTACCTCTTAAATCTTTCCTGCGTCAGCCACTTTCCTTTCTTCCATTGCTTTTAGAAAGAAAGTTTGAAAGGCTTATTTGTTTGAAAGCTTTGTGATATTAAAGAAGAAGAAAGAAAAATGTTAGATAGGCAATGATAGGCCTTATACAATATAGATGGACTTTTTATTTGACAGTTTCCAGTTGGTCTGAAATCTTAGCATCTAAGCTACACTTGGGACTGTCAGTTGCAATATATTTTTCCACCTACCCTCTGAAAAAGTGAGACAGGGAGAGAGTTCCTTTTTTAAAATTACTTTGTATCTGTTTAGAAAGATGATAAAATGGATCTTAAACAGATTGAAGAGCTACTGTGAGAATTGAAGATATAGTTGGGAAATTATTGACAAACCATGACTGAGTCTGAAGAGACTAGGATCTCAGTTTGCAAAGTGTATGGATTCTTTATTTCCCCCAACTCGTATAAAATACGATTAGAGATAAAGTTCAGGTGAAAATAAAATAATTAAAAATGTGAATGTCATGTTTTTAGAACTTCTTCATCCTTAAATTCTGCAAGTGTTTGGATGAAGAACCCCAGAATGTTTCTAGAATGTATAACCGGTGTCCTGGGAGATGTTTAGAGTAATTTTTCTCTGTAAGGAAGGTTTCTTATTTTCCCCTCATATTAAGTATTTACTGTGGAAGGATGTATTGTCCAAGTATCTTTAGTCCCCTCCAGCTGCTTTCTGTGTTGCTTTGGCTTGTAGTTCTCAGCATATCTCAACGGGTGCTGTTTTGACAACCTTTTTTTCTGTCTGTGGTACAGGCTTTTTTAAAACTACAGTGACTGTGTGTATCTTGTATTATTGTCGAGTAATTCATATTGTGTTGTCTTGGATGTTCCAGATCTCAGAAGGCTATATTAGGTCACTACTTCATCTATTAACAGAATAATTAGTACATTAAAATGTTTTTTCTCTCTTTGGTTTCTCTGCAAGTGTAAAGTAGAATTTGTCTATATGCAGTCGTGTGAAGATTTAATTGCTGTATGTTTTAGTGACCTGCAACCCTCCAAGACTGCTCTAACCTCTCCTTTAGAAACTTAGACCTGTCACTGGTATAGTATTTGTCTTGTATTATTGTGTGTTAGAACTGTAGAATTTTGTACCAAAGACAAACTTTTTTAACAGCTGTACTTTTTAGGGTTTTTTATGAAGCTACTTTCAAAATAGCTTATAGACTTGGTACGTTAGGTATTGTTTGGAAGTACTGGGATATTTGTTTTACATGTATAGCTTATGAAAAGGTGAGCAGCTCCTTTGTTCGTGGCTATAAAATGGAAAGAAAGTAAATTCTGAAATGGAGAATCCTTAAGGTATAAAACCATGTCAGTTACTTCTCTTTGTGATTTATGCTTCTGAGGTATGCAATATGGTGTAAGTTGAAATACAGCACTGAGTGAGAGACCGTGTAGGAATTCATTAATGACTCGGTCTTGAAGGTGTCCTTTACCTTTGTGTAAGTTGTCACACAAGTGCAACTGTATTTGCCTGCTTCTTCGGCAAAGTTGGTATTACCTGAGCGTGATCCATAACAGAATACAGCTAGCTTGCATTTATTCCAAATTCCAGGAGTTCTGAATTTGTCAATTGCACTATCCTATCCAGTAACAATATTATAGGAAGCATACCGATGAATGTCATCAGCGTGTTAAATTCATCTTAGCGTATTTTTCTTCCCAAAATTCTCAAATGCCTATTGGACAGGAAAGGTGATTAGATCTCTGAAGGCCCCTGTTTGAGGAGAACTTTATTGTTGCTTTTCTCCGCAGAAAGATGAAGCCCTGTAGTGCATACAGTTACTGGTTACAGTGGTCAGATGCAACTGATGTAGGGTACTGTGTATATGTAGTGTTGTGTTTGTTGTGTAGCTTTATCACCCATAACTGTTGAAAATTATCTGCAATATGGAACTCCACCTTGTGTAGAAGACAAAGGTATGAAGAACATCAGGGCTTTGGTCTGACCAGGCTGAATGCGGGCACGATTACATCAGGTGACATCTCTGATACTGATACTGTCCTTTAACCAAAGCATGTCATGTTGGTTTTCATGTTTGGGATTAATTTCTCACTTCTTGTTTGCATGGTTAGCTGGACTTTGCTTTCTTTTGTTACTTGGCTCTGATTTATGTAGTGTTTGGACTCGTGTGTGTCCTGTGGGTTCTCCATTTTATTTGGAAACATTACATTTTAAAATCTAAAACAAAGCTATCAACACATTTTGTTTGAAGTGTTTCATATTTATAGTTCCCTAAAATTCTGTTTTCTTTATATTCCCATTCGCATGGGAGCTTGGAGGGAACACACACACATCTCTGATGCCAGTGTTGCAGATTAAAAATAGTTTTCCTCCACCAAATGCTAACAGCTGGTTGGCTTTGTTTCCCGGCTGAAGATGCATCGTATAGTATTCTCGTTTTCCTGCTGTTGCCAAATGTTAATGGATCAAGCTCTGCAAGTTTTACTTTGTAAATTCTGTTGTAATACTAATTGCACTTTAACTGCATTTCTGAGGCTTTTCACAACTCCGGTCAAGCACCTATTATCCCATTTTGCAGATAAATAAACAGAAGGAGAAAGTGGTGGGAGGAGGTGCTTTGTGTTGATGTAAAGGACAGTGAAGATAATCAGCGCTGCTGTAAGCCAAGTAGTGTTCAGGCAGCATGAAGGTGCAGTGGCGTGCATGAAAACAGGTCTTGTAAGTTGTGCTCCCCCAGGATAAACCCCTAACCTTTGTTCCTTTCC
Organism: Cariama cristata; assembly: GCF_000690535.1. Taxonomy (NCBI): domain Eukaryota; kingdom Metazoa; phylum Chordata; class Aves; order Cariamiformes; family Cariamidae; genus Cariama; species Cariama cristata. The sequence continues at coordinate 113,657 of NW_009620271.1, forward strand.
TTTAGCTGAAGTCATTCGGTGCAAATACCGTGGAAAACCTCTTGTCGTCATATTGAAATGCTAGCAATCGCATACTGGAATCACTGTCATCTTCACTTCTCACCAGTGATGGAAAATGTCTAAACATTGTATTTCAAGAAACAAGGCATTTACAGCAATATTTTTCAAAATATCAGTTTTCATAATGGTGTGAGTGGACAATATTATGTACAATGACAAGTTGTTTCTGAACTGAATAGAATATCATATAATAGCTCTTCTGTTTTTCCCCATCTTGAAGTACTCAGCAAAACTATCTTACCATCTTAGAAGAAGCAAATGTGCCATTTTATTTTGAAAATTCTTTCATAATGTCTGGCAATTAAAGTGGTATTGCCTTCATATACATGATCCATAATGTTTACATTTTGGCATAAAAGCTGAAGCAACTAGTGCAAAACATGGAAAGACCTGAGAATTAAGAAAATAACAGATGGCAGTTATGCTCATGTGGAAATAATGATATACTGCATTTTTAATTGCATAAAATCAGTGTATTGTTTTTGATTAATACAGTAGGCTTGCTGGTCATATAGAGATTAGTCTTGTGTGATAAAAACACAAAAGTTAGTTTGTTGTCATGTATTCTGTGATACGATGGGGATCAATTTAGGAATGCCTTAACAATATGCTCTAAACAGAATGCTTTCTACTGTGATTGTACTACATAGGTTAATCCTGTTGCCATATGGACTTGAAATTGCCTTGAGTATGCAAAAGAAAAATCTAGATAAATGATAACTCATTTATTACTGTGGTTTGTGTTTATGGAAAACAGAATTCCTCAGGATCTTCTAAGGGAAAACTAAAGTGTGCCAAAGGTAATTTCAGTGCTGAGTGTTCACGGATGGTAAAATTATACTTAACAGACGTTCGTAATTTTTTCAGGTAATAGCTCTAGCAGACGCAGCAGAAGAAAATCAAGCCAAAATGTTCCAGGCGTTCACGAAGTTGAAAAGTGCCACCCATCTGGTGATTATGCTGATTAGTCTGTGGCAGAAGCTCAGCACTGACCAAGTTGCTATTCTGGAAGCTACGTTTTTGCCCTTAGCAGAAGATACACAAGAACTGGTAAGAATCTGTAAGAGCTGCTGGAAAAATGCTCGCTGCCAGAGCTTTAAGTACTTGAATTTACATCTTTCCCCATTGTACTTTGTTGAAGACTATCCTTTGAAGTGATTTAGTAGCCTTATGAAGGAAGTGTTTGATGCAAACTGCATTGATTTCATAGGAAAGACGGGACCTGGGAGTAGATTATAGAATGTTTCATTAGAAGATGTGGGTGATACCAATTAACTTCCACTTAATCCTTCCTTACCAAGCCAACTAGGAGTGTCTGACATAAGTTCAACTGATTGCAGTTTCTGCCCAATTGTTGGCACAAACAGAATAGCCCCAAATATGCTTACGTGTGTATTCACATCCGCACATTCCAATAAAACTGTAAAATACAGACATGTACATGCAGTAATATGGTATATTTAATCTCTTAAGCATTTGCAATACTTTGTCTTCAGTGTTTGCACATTGGTTTATACGATAGATGAAAGTTCTACAAAGGAAATACTGTGAAGAGATAATATACTTGTAATCTTCAAACCATGCTCTGGGTAGTCCTGCATTGTGTAGATATCTTGTAAATTCTGCTCTGATTTAGTGAGTGTGACTATGTGAGATTGTGTGCAAAATTTGGAGAATGGTCCGTAAAGAGAGATAATGCTGTATTCTATCCTCCGCCTAAGGTCCCCAACTAAACACTGCTTTACTTGAATTCAAGAATGTTCTAAACTTAAAACAACTAGAGTCGATCTCCAGTTAGTTTCAAGTCCAACCTTCTTACTGGGTTCTGGAATAAAGTACTTAAAGATAGCACGCTGCAGTTAGAATATAATTAAAATCTGACTTTGATACATCTCAACAATTTATTTTAGATATCTGAACTATAAACCATAGTGCATAAACTTTCATAAGTGACTTCTATAGAATAAAAGATAAGACTTATCTAAGTACACATTAATTTTAATTTTCATGCTCTGCACAGGGATTTTGCAATGTACAGAGAATCCAGATTTTGATACATACCCAGAATACTTAGCATGGTTTGTGGCCGTTTAGAAAGCTTGTGCTGGGTTCCAAGTGAGTGTAGAATCGTCTACAATTTCCTCCAGGGGGGGTGCAAAAAGTGTTTTGGCATTTTACATGATACTGACCCATGGCAGGCAAAGAAAAACAGTGTTGAGATTTGGTTTGGGTTTTGTCCTCATTTAAACTTGAAAAATCAAGCTGCACAACTGAGGAGTATGCATTCCCATGAATGGAATTGAAAGAAAGTTCATATGACTCTCATAAAAGCCCAACCAGCCATTTTTTGCATGACTTGCTTTTATTTTGCCATCAGGAATTGCATTGCTTTGACACATGTTTTGATAAAACATGGTAAAATCTGTTGCGTATCCTATAATACAGGATATCGCTTCAGTATATATCTCGATGTGGTTTTAATATAGTAGTTAACAATATTCCATGTTAAAGCTGTAAGACCTCACATAAATATTGTAAGGATGTACATCCTGCTGAGCAGCCAGGATGAAAAATGTAAACCAACAGTAACTGGAGGTGGAAATGGAAATGAAACCTTTACAAAATACTGAAATATGTACATATTGAAGTTGTTATGATACCACAGAAATCTGAATGTAATTTAGGAGGTTTAGGCAGGGAAGGGGAAATCTTCTGACGTACCAATGATATTTACAGACAAGCTCCCAGCTAACGTTCAGGTTTCCTTGCAAGCAGTTGAGTGGAACACCAGTGAAAGAAAGTACTCTGAAGAATTTTTATTTGCTCTTCGAACAATTCTGCACAGTGGTTTGTTGTATCTTTATTTGGAGGGAATGTGTTAGAAGACAGTTTGGATGCAGTCTGCGTCTCTAGAACATTTTTCTGCCTAGTGACCATTAAACTATGGTAGTATTTTTTTTTATTAAAAGGGAGAAGTTGAGAATATACTGTTACCGTAAAAAGAAATGCTTCTCTGACCATAACATCAACATTATTCTCATACATGCCATACCATTAAGAAAACAAGATACAATCTGTTCTAGACCTGGCAATCACTTCAGTTAGATATTTAGCAAATACAAAAGTACTGTTTTGTGTTCCCATTGTCACCAATTTTTTGACTGCTAAGTGGTTTTTGTTGCTGCAAACTTTTGTCTAATAACATGTAAAATTTGGTTTTTCTTGTCTACAAAGATATAGCAGAAGTAATACTGCAAACTTGCGTTTTTTCAGGCAGTAACAGATATTTGGTGTCATTTTATTTCCAACAGTAAACTTCTAACTAGCACCTAAATAGTATTGCTTTGATTAAACTGACTAGAAGGGATGCTCTTGTTTAGTATTGGAAATACAAGGATGTTCCCCTTTTTCGGTGTTTCTGACATGAATTCTGCGCAGTCTGAGAAATATAACACCAGAAATTGAATGAGATCTCTCGGATCTCTGCTTTTGACCAGTGGGATAAATGAGCTAATCCGTCTGCTAATGAAACCATTTAAATTTTATTCAGCTTTGGCATCACTTTTTTCTAATATGTGTGGAAGCTGGTGCAGTTTTGTCCAATGTGTTTTGCTACTGTGGGACTAAAATTAAACCTATATTCAAAATCTAGAAGTACGTATTGTCAATATTTCGGAGCATAGTGTTACAGCTCCGTGCAAACTATACTTTAAAACCTATCCTGGTTTTGAGTCCTATGTTTTGCTACCTGTTGAAATATATAGTAGAAAATTATTTTAGAGTGCTTTTGGTAACAAAAGAATCCATGATTGCTGTAATAATATTAATGATGTATCAGAGATTTTATTATGCTGTTCACTTATTTCAGGAGAGTTGGTGACTGTTCTGCAAGACTAGCATATTTGTTAATAGCTTATAACAGGGGGTGACAACAACTTTGAAGTACTATAAAGTCTTAAAAATGAAAAAAGCAAGGAGCATTTTAAGGGATGTTTTTCAGTGGTTATACTTTACCAAGCTGAGTTATCTGGATGGAAAAAGATATTTGAAAAATACCGAGTTTATGATAAAGCATATGTTTACAATAGGAAATCCTTTTGGGAAAGGAGGGAATTTGTCCAGGCTGATTTAAAGGGTTCAAAGGGTTCATGCTACATGGGATAGTTTTGACATAATGGTTGCATGGCGTCTGGATCGACTGATGGCTCATATGTCTGATCATTAAGCTATTAATGCTTTCTTTGTTTAAGATGTTACAAAGGGAAAAAATGTCTGTCAATACTAGCATTCTAACTTTAGGACTGATGGAGGGCCCTCAGCAGTATAGCCATCAACAGTAACTTTACTGAAGAATAAATATTTTCATGGTTCTCATGATGTTACCAAATAATGGCATACAAGTGCTTCATTGCTCAGAATCATCCCTTTCTTGTTATAGTCATATTGGGATACCGTAATTAGTAGTAACAGCTATAAACTGACATCAGGGAAGTACATTTTCATCTCCTTTTATGTTTGGAATCATACCGACCAAATAAATGTCTGTATTCGATCTTAATTTCTTATTGAAGTTGTAATTTGGAAGGAAAAAAAATTGCCTGCAGGTGAAATGCGTGTTTTTAAGTGACTCTATGATCTAGTGTAATTAACTTGTTAGTGACTCTAAATTTACTACTTTACAGTGTTGATTAGATAAAGTAGAAAAATATACTTTAAGGCAATAATAAAAAAGAGGTGATGCCAGAAGAAAATCAGAAGTGCCTAGTAAGAGTTACAGAAATTACCATCAAAAGTCTCTGTGCTTTCTGTAAGAAGACGATCTGAATGTAAATCACCAGAAAAAGAAAAGATAGATCACTTGGGAAAGACTAGGTAGCCTGCTAGGTTTTATGCATGATAGCAGATGGGTTGGGTTTTACTGCATAGTTCTTGAGTAATGTAGAAAATAACGTTTTGTGGAAAGAATCCTTTACTGAGTGAAAGTTCTCAAAGTTAAGGATAACCTTATCTCTGATTCCAGGAGGCTTAATTCCATCAAGACTGACAGTAGCCAACTTTTTCTTGAATTTTTCCATTAGTGTTTAGTACTTTTGAAGCTTTGAGCTAATAATTGCGTCTTTGGTGAGTGTAATTTCTGTGAGCCCTAATTCTTAGAATTTATTGGAAATTGTCACTTTTCACCAATTCTTGTAATTAGAGTATAACCCAGCCTAGGTCTTAATCACAGTAAAATACATCTGGATTTAGGTTTTTGTCTTACATTTTCTATACTCTGCTTGTCGTTTTAACCACTTTTTAAATGCGAAGTTCCAACTGTATAACAGACTGACATATTTCAAAATAGGCTGAAATATTTTATATTTTGTTTACCATAGGTCAGTACAAATTATCTTTTGTAAATACTGTTACAATTTCTTAAAAATAAAAAAAAAATCAAAACCCAACAAACCAAGAAAAAAACTAAAACACCACAAGGCACTGAGCAGTGCCAACTGGTAACTTGGAACCAGTTTTCCATACAGTTGTATTTATTTCTGTGAACAGACAAGTATATAGCAGATACGTTATTCCCCCCTGTCCCTTCTTCTTTCTGGAAACAAAATGGATAATAAAGCTGAAAATAAGTCGTTTTAGAGGGAGAAGCATGTGAAACTTGTTGCCTTTTTTCTGGATGGGGAAAATACTTTACGTTAAATGACGTTGACTATCTTTTTTCAACTTTTCTTTCTACAATTAATTTTGTTTACTGAGAAGACAGTGGGTTATGGCAAACATAGCAAGTTGGAGACAAGTTGCACTACTATCTAGTGATCTTCATCTGTAACTGAATTCATGTGATTCTTCGCAGTGAATTCTGTGGGTAGAAAAGTGCTGATGTTTTATTGGTCTCAGAAAGAAAGGCCTAGTGCACTCTGTTTTAAACCTTTTGTGTATTAATTAAAATCTAGAATATATCTTTATCTGATGCTTCCCACTTCAAAGGACTAGCAAAAACAGCTGTACCTAATTGTATTTTCAAATTTTTTGTTATTTGCAGTTTTTGCAGTGGCTGGTAAGAAGTGAATGATGTAAGATTTTTATTTTTTTTAAAAGGCTCACTTCTGGTGGTTGGTAATAGTACTGCGTTTCAAAGAAGAAAGCTTTCTCTTTTAATTTTATGCCATCTGGAAGAAAAATTATGCAGAAACAGGCTTTGGTGTGCATTATGAATTGTAAAAGTTCTAGGGACAGGAAGAATCATTGTATTCTTGTCTTGTTTAATTGTATTCCCTGGAACTTGTATCAAGCTGAGAACAAGCATTCAGCCTTGCTATAAACCCTTTGCTAATGGAGAATCTGACATAGCTGTTGGTTAGATGCATTTTTAAAAAAAGTTTTGAGAATTGATTTTTGTATTTAACTTGAGCTATCACCTTATTTATTCTGCCAGTTTTGCAGATACTGAAGTTAATCTTCAGTGGGCTGTCTCTGTTGTGAGCAGAAGCCTACTCAGGGATCTTATTTCTTGGTGTAAATTAATCAAGGCGGAGCTGTGTTCTGCTGTGATTTGTTAGCCTCCAGCATATATTACCTCCTTTAAAACTAGCTTGGGTATTCCACAAAGTATTGCAGTTGTCCCAAGAGACGTACTGTTTGTTTGATAGATTAAATAAGCTTCTGTTATCAGACATCTTCTCTATGTCATATTGTGATGGGGACCTCTAAACTTTCTCTTTGTTAGGGTAGTGTAATCTATCTAGTTCAGGTACAAAGAGAAGCTAAAATATATAGTGTAGTAGTAATTACTGACTATTTGCGACATACCCGAAGTTCAGATCAGTTGTCATCTAAACTGCTTAATGACAAGAGTGATGCATTACAGTGATTACGGCAATGTTGTTCACCAAAAGGTCTTAGCACTCAATATACATAATGAGTGACTCTTTGGGTTGTTTATTTTAAAGGAGGTGATTGTTGGTAGAGAATTCCCTTAATATTGTGTCCTAATTGAAAGATCTGCAGACTCTTGCTGTGTATTGAAAAGTATTTTACTGGTGTTTTAGAAATATAATGTGATTTATGATTGATTGTAAAATTCCACTGGAATTACTTATATACTGAAAAACTTACCAGTTTCAGCATCATTGGTGTGTGACCTTTATAGTACGTAATAGGACAGGGTTTATAGACTGAAAAGTTGCATATTTACTGTTTGGTTTTATTTTCTGATTCTCACATGCATTCAAAGCTATGATAGTTTTATTCTAGATACTGCAATGCTGTGTTAGTATCTGATTTTAAAAAAGTCAACCATGTATCACGGTATTTTCTGAGAAAATAAGATAGATACTCCCAATAATTTTATGAAGCTCTCTATATTGAACATATGACTTAATGATATGCAGCTAAATTCATCATTTCCCTCAGATATGACAGTCAGAAATGTTTCTGAGAGGGTATATCAAGATCTAATCGCCAAACCATCTACTCTTTGTTCTTGGGGCGGGGGGAGGCGGTGAAACCAGTTGTGGTGTTACTGCTTTTGGTTCTGAAGTTGGTGGAGGTTGTTCTTGGTTCTAAATTGCAATTGTAATGCAGGATTTTCCAGTCATTATTAGATAACCTATAGCTGGTGTTCACATGTGGTGGTGTATAATCTGTCTACTGGAATTTACAAAGGTATTGCTAGGTAGTGTGATAAGGTGTCGTGTGAATCTTTCATCTGTTAAAAGATCCCAGAAAAAAACTCACCCGCTTTTTTTGCCAAGATTTTCAGAGTAGCCCTTTTTTCAGATGGAAGTTTTTCCTTTTAATTAATGGCAAGATACTTTGTCTTAATTCCTAGATTAAGAATGATATAACAGTATTCTCTCGTATCTGCACAGGTGTCGATAGACTCACTTTATTTTAGAGCAGGCCAGTTCAAATTAAAGGAACATAAAGATTGCAAATTTATTTCTGCCATCTTCTCCTGACTTTTTCAATGAAGTGTGAGTTTGATGTAGCCAAAATATGGTTTTGGTACCTCAGAAGTAAAACAGATCATAAGACAAGGCTGTACAAACAATGGAGGAGTTAATGATCTTTGCCCAAGCTGCTGTCTCCAGGAAAAACCCAGTAATTCTAGCATAAACTTGGAAATTTGCTATCCGATTAAACATGCAAGTCTGGTTTGCCATTATCCTCATTATCTTCACCTGGGCATTTTGGGAGAATAGAAATACCACAATTTGAAGCAACAGAGTCGAGCTTAAATTTAGTGGTTAGTAGCTCTAAAGTACTGTGAGAATTTAAATAAGAAACAAACTTTTTGCCAAGTTGTGCTTTTTTCAGAGCTAAAATATTTGAGTGGGCAAGGTTCCATATTTCACAGCTTTTGGAAACACAAACTGATTTGTCAGGCTTTCATAGCCTCTTATATTGGTAACCTAATAAAGGATATTGTAAGAGAAGAAAACTTGCTCTCTAAGTGTATCACTGATATAAAACTAAAATATGGACTGAGATGCAGTGACGTGTCTCAAGAAGCTTATTTTAGCATATGTTTTATCCACTTTTTTCTCCAAACCAAGTATACAAGGTCTGATTCCTCTTCCCCGTATCGAAAATTCTCTTGCTGAACCTCAATGAAGTTCCAGACCTCATGTATGGCAGACCTCCTGTTGGGTGTACAGCATTTTTCAGCAAGACACATGACTCGTGATGTGTTTGCATGCCTGCAGACAGCTTTGACAGCATCTGCAAAACCCAGACAGCACCTCGGTTTTCCTAGCTAACTGATGAAAAGTTCTTGAGGAAAAGAAAGATGAAGTGTTAGATGATTTCAGTGCTAAAAAGCAAAACAACAGACCTCTGAAGCTGGCAACAAAGAAGCGAAACCACTCCATTCATGTAGTGCATACAAGAGTTTCTTTCATCAGTTCCCAGAAAGGGATCAATGGTTGTAAGAACTCAAGTTAAAAAGAAAATTAAGATAACAAAAACCCCTCAAAAATTCAAGGTTCAGGAATGGCTTCTTCAGAAACCCATGATATCTGTGACCGTTCACGGTTCCAGACAGATGTATTTTTATTACAACAAACAAGAATTACTAGAGGAGTAACCGTACAATTACTTAGTTAAAATTTATCTGTTGAAAAGCATAGCCTCTTCTCTACCTCTCACCTAGTCTGCCTTAATGATCTTCATAATTTTCACTGTTGTCCAGAAATAAAATAATAAGAAATGAGGGTTGGAACATACCCTGTATTGCTCTAATTTTGAGAGATGAGACAATTTGAAAGAGGAGTTGGGCAATATAGATACACTATTTGTCAAGAAGAAAACTACTTACCTAATTCTAGTCTAATTCTGACCTAATTCTAACCTAATTTTGAAAGTATTTCTGTGCAAATGAAGAACATCTGATCCTAAAGGATGCAACTTGTGTGGAAACTTGGCTACAGTGATCAGAGATTAATTAAATTTTAATGGAAGAGCTAATAATACCATCACTATAGTCATCCTGATACGTCGTGTTTTGGCGAAGCATGCACTTTCCTGAGAGCGAATTACTAAACCTGAAAGCATGGAAGAGTTAGGCAGCTGTAGAAATATGACTGTGATTCCCACCTGGAGGAATTCTGCTTTCTTACAGGTGATATGCTCTCTAATTGTGTTATTGGTTGTTTCATTAATACACAAAACCCTAAAACTGCTGCTAATCATAATTTGTAAGCAGGACTTTCTTCTGAATTGGACTTAAAATGTATTAAAATCTTGAATGAGAGGTCGTCATCATGATGGAGCATGGCTTTCAGAACCTTTGTTTAGTAATGCTCAATTTGCTAGATTCCTGAAACACCCACTGCTTTAATGCTACTCTTCTACATTATGATTTTTCCAGAAGATCCTTGGTAAAATATTAGTTTAGGAGCACCATTCTTAAAAGGCAAATACTGCAGATTCTGTAAGATATTTTAAAAACTACTATTTTGATTTCTAAGCCATATGCGTTTCCAGCTTTCCTTCCATACCTGAAGACATTATAGAAGGAGGTTTTGGCAAATCTTGTTGTAAAGTTAAATGTTCATAGAATAGAATCCTCCAAAAACTATTAGTCTTATACTTAATGCAGAAGTGTTTAGTGGTTTGTGAATTGTGCTTCAGAGGAGAGAAATACCAGAGAAAGAATAAACTTTTAAATGGCAAGTGTACTTTTCAGGAAAGAATCTGTCATATAGATTTCTCTCAGGTGAAGTTGCCATAGGATATCAATATACATTTACCAAGCAGGACTCAAAATGAGGAGTTCTTGTAGAGGACTGTTTAAACTGCTGGAGTTTCTATCAAATAAATGTTTCTACATTGAACAGATATTGTTGCTGTTTCTGTTGTCACTGGCAGTTACAGCACGGCTGTGCAGAAGTGACGAGTGTATCTGTGACAGGCTTTTAAAGGAAAAAAACTTATTCACAATAGCTTTTTTTCTAAAGCTGATATTTGCAATCTGCTACCTCAAAATGTGAGATGTTCATATTTGAATTAGATGCTCTGAAGTAGCTTGAAAATAGTTGCTAGCATGAATAGTTACTGTTAAATAGCTCTGCACAGATCTGGTGTGCTGTACTCAGACTAGTTCAATAAATTTTGTAAAGAGATCTCATACAGTTTCCTATATATAAGTCTTGGTTCCTTTTTGTACTGCTCTATTTGCTGCTGTTCACAGACCTTTTAATCTTTTATACCCGAAATGTCTGTTGTGTCAGGATCCCTACAGAGCCTGGTTGCTCAGGAGATGATATATTGTGGTCAGAGTTGTCAAGACATTACCTTGTACTTCCCTGGTTTTTGCATTTGTCTTTTGTCCCTTGTGTTTTAGGTAAATTACAATTTGTTTGGAGTTGGTAAGTATGCCAATAAGATTTAAATATCTATAATGTGGCTCTTGACAATAGATTAAGACTTCAGAATACCGTCTCACAAATAAGGGTGTTTTTCTGCCTGAAAGTCTTTCCTTGAATTAAAATGAAATTGATTCATCTACTGTTTTGAACTATTCTTCTAAAACTATGTGTCTTATTAATTTTCTTCACTTTAAATGTTCTGTCTCTTACTCTGTCTTGGATGTTCAGGTACGTCCTCACTTTGATATTGCTTTCATCAGCCTGCAAATTTCCATTAGAATTGAATTATTTTAAATGCCAATGGAAATAAAAATCAGATCAGTTAATATTTTGGATGTTATATGTAATGTTTGATGTGAAGGAAGATTTGATTAGAGAGAGCAGGATTAGTATAAGAATTCAATTGGTGCTTTTTCTATTGTGTGCTCACCACAAATGTCCCTCTTAGGCACTCAATAGGTTTGGAATGTATTTAAGCTTGAGTCATTTGTCTGGATTTTCATCAGACTTGAATTCCACTAATCTGTAGCATTTTACTGTTTCCCTGCTTTTTAGGTATTCCAGTGGTAGGTTTTTGTTACTTATTTGTGGAGGGTTTTTTTTGGTCTTTGGGTTTTGGGTTTTTTTGAGTGCTTTTTTGTGTGTGGGTTTGTTTTGGTTTGTTTTTGTTGTTGTTTTCTACAAAAGTGAAGGATAGAAGATTCTAGAATAATCCGTGACTGGCATTTTTAATGCACTATGTTGAAGAAAATTCTTTTTATGTTGTTACAAGGATAATTCTTCAAGTCATATGCATCTTAAATTCACTATCTCTGAAACTGGTCAAAATTTAATACATCAAGACTTCAGCAATATTTTATTGCGTTTTTTGAGTGCTGTACAGAAATAGTCTGCTTGGCTTTTTCTTTCATTTTCTTCAGACTCTGTTCAAAAGGTCTCCTAAGTGCCTTATCAATTAATTTTTAGCAGTAGTTTTTCAGGGACACTCACAGGGAAAGTTTATCAGTTCCATTTCTGGCAGAACAGGCAAATGTTGCATGCCATCTTCACGGCTGCTGTGGCTGTTGTCTCCTGTTCAAGACAAATAGGTCAGTTAGAAATACAGAATATGCTTGAAGAATGTGGGTTAGGATGACTGGTTGCACAGTGAAATCCTGGCAAAACTTGCTAATGATCTGTGCCTGTGTTGGAGACTACCAGTTCAGTAGCCCTGGATTAGTGGATTACTAGTTTGTGTGTAACAATAAGATAATATTTTTTAATCACTGTAAAAGCAAAGGGTTGAGACACACATGGCTGGTGTTTCTTGTGAATTAGCATATACAGTGCTTTCAGATATAGAAATCTCTTCTTTGGTGGTTTGGATAAGCATAAATGCCAAGGTCGTCATTCAGTAAGGTGAGCTTCCAAGTATTCTAGCATTTTTGAGAGCTGATGAAATAATCATTGTGACTAAAATCAAGAAATAAGATATAGCCAGGCAAATTCCTGAGTTAACAGCTGTAATAATTCCCATAATTTGACTTGCACCAATTTTGCATGGTTTTTGCAGTATGTTTCACATTGTGTTTGAATTCTTTCAGAACTGTCTTGGCTGTCACTCCAGGATAAATTACTTCATAGGCAGCTTGAAAAATGGTTGTTGCCTTAGGAGTAATATTAATAGTGATAAAGGCTTTCAAAATAAATTCAGGCTTTTTAAGAGAGACTTCTTAAGATACAGAATCAAAGATCTGTCTGGCTCATGAACACAACTTAGGAACAGTCATGTTCAAGTTTAACTGATGTGCTATTAGAGTGATTTATTTACGCTTAAGACAAATAGTAGTAAGTTGTAGATCTCCAAGTAAATTTTCCACAATCCGTAGAGTTCTGTTAATTTCATAAATGAGTTGTTATCAAACTTACCTCCTAACAGTCACTTTTTACTTTTTCCCCCTCTCTTTCCATGTTGTCTGCTCCATCCTTTCCTCGGAATGTCCTCAACCCTACAATATTTCTAAGCTCTTACAGGAGCAACTTCTTTCTGCTCACGTCTCCGGGTCTGCTCCCTATAGAGTACAGTTCCCCCCTGCCCTAGAAACCCTGTCCAGCTTACCTGCGGGTTGGAGAAACTGTGCCCTAAGTAGTACTGTAATTTATTTTAATCTTCTCAGGAAGGTGATGCAGTTTACTAAGGCATGTTATGTGAAGGGTTTTGGATTAATGTTACTGTGCTTTAAACTTGTGAAGAGATTTGATTTGATGGCAGTGATTGCTTAGAGCTGCTTTTGTACCTCTAGATTCTCATCCTGAATATAAGTCAATATTTTTGCAGTTTAGAGATATGCACAATATCATGCAAAAGATCATAACCATGGATTGAAGTAGCTATTTTAATTCTGCTTTCTCTTACTTTTGTAGATCTTGTGAAATGTTAAAGATTTTTTTTTTCCCCTAATTATCACAAGCCCCTTTACCTGACCTGTTAAAAGGGAAACTAAATGGCCTGATGGAGAAACAGCTATGAAAACATCTAATAATTTTAGAATAATAATGTGTCGTAGTGAGCTTATATTACTAGTAATCATTTGTTGAGAAATTGCTGCTCTTCTGCGTTACTGAGATTAAGAATGAAAATGGTTCTGAAAGTCTTTGTTACACTTTTGGGCAAACATTTCTACCTGAAGCTCTTTAACCAGAGTCGAAGGCATGGCAAAGATTTTGGTAACTTCCACTCCTGTCTATGTATTTGGTGTAGGCACACTTTCAGGATACAACATTCACCTCTCAACTACAGTCAAAACAATCTTCTGTTCTGTAAGGACAAATGCAGTCATCAGTGTCTTTAGAAACTGCACTTGGTACTTTTATTTTTGTACGTATTTGCAATGGAAACCAACCACTGTGAACTGTGCCACGCAGCTAGATAGGATTTTGACTAGAGCTCAGTAGGAACAGCTTAGCTTAACCAGTACTTCATCTTTCACTTCATTAACTTCCAGTGATTTATGAATGATGCTATGGGTGGAGTCAAGGGGAATCTAAAAACTTAGGAAAATGCTTGTGGACAGTTATACAGTGTAAATCCGTTAAGACTCTAAACTATATGAGTAAACCTATTAAATCTGACAATAGTTAGACTCTGTCTCATGCTTCTGCCTATACGTGCATGTCCTGTGCATCTTAACAACAATATTGAAATCCTTCTCTCGGATCCTACCCCTGTGTATATCTAACGAACCTTATCTGTTGGCCAGCTAAACTCTTGGGGAGTGGAGTCTTGCCGCCAAGAGGCAGACTACAGTGCCGTGCCTTCCAACAGGGCCTGCCCTCCAACTTCACTAGGAGGCACATTCCCCCCTGCCTGTTGTATCACAGCATCAGTGCCCTTTCTACAGCCTGACAATTTATCTACAGCGTGAGATCTCATATACTGGATGGGCATCCAGTTTTATTATCTGGAATTTTAGGATAATGGTAGGTTAGTCATTTACCCTGCAGGGGACATGGTTTTGGAGGATTCTTCTTGTTCAGCAAATGGTAGAACCTAAAAAATCTTCCTAAAACATCAGATACTCTAGATTAAACCTTATGCTAAAGTGAGATCGAATGTATTATCATGGTC
>NW_009620272.1:0-29701 GCF_000690535.1 Cariama cristata
GCAGGGTGCTTGCCCCCCTCTTTCCTCCACGGCTGCCGGGAGTGTCGGTGACCACGGCATCCCTCAGACTCCTCTGCCAGCACTGAATTCGGATGGGGAAGCAACTCCAGCCTGAGCGAGGGGTGAAAAAGTCTTTCCAGGAGACTGTGTCTCGGGGTACCGAGCCAGGAGGTGCTGGGGGGTTTGGTGCAGGGAAGGGTTTGGCTGCAGCAAAGAAGGATGCTGCAAATGTCTTGGTGGTGGTGATTCCCAGCGTCAAACCCAGATCCGTGGGGAGGAGTGGGGACCTCAGCGCAGCAATGCATGAAACACCCGTGACACCCGCAGCTGAGACCCTGTCCTCGCCTTGCCGCTGTGGCCACAGTCCCCTCTTCTTGCTTAAAACACGGCTAGCTCTGGCTCTTCCCCAGCTCAGCCCAGAGCTCCCAGCACTGGCAAGGCCCTGGGGTGCCTCTGTCTCCGAGGCGGGACAGCCCAGCACCAACACACCGGGCCAGGGCCATAGACCCTCTGGGTGTGATGGACCCTGATAAAACTCCTCAACCTGTAGAAGGACAAGCACGAAACCGAGAGCAAAAGCACTGGCTACCTAAAACACTATTTGCAAGGTAACTGTAATGACTCATAAAATCATTGTGAATATTTCAAGCATGAAAATTTGCATTGCATTTCTGTATTCTGTAAACGTTCCAGGGTTTTTGAGTGAATTATTTTTCAACCTTAATTATAGCATCATTTATTTCTTTTCAGTGGGTTCAAGCATCCTCCAAATTAACAGTACATTCCTATTAATTTTCCATTTCTGATGTGACAAAATGTTACATTCATCTCAAAATACAACTAGGCCAATGAACTAAAAAATAGGTGATTAACAGAAGCCCAATTCCTGGAATAAATCAAAGATTTGATGTAGAGGTTCTTGTGTCCCACGCGAGTGTCTTAATCCCTGGTTTATATCCTTATCTGCAGTGCCTTTCTTTCTGCCAAACGCTTTCTTTTTTGCACAAAAGCAAAACAAAAGGCAATTAAGTCACCATGGAACAAACCCAAATGTTTCACAAAATGAAATTCTTGTTTTCTGGCTGGCCTTAAGGTCATTTACTTTGGGAGGAGGCTATTGTACTTCAGTCTGCAGCGAGACTGCACCCGAGATGCCGCAGCACCGCTGAGAGAAGGATGCTTGGGGGTCTGTGACTATCCCCATCCCAAAATCCTGGGTCGTGTCTGACTATTCCCCCTTCCCAAAAATCCCTCTGTTCTAAGCCACTGACAAAAACATAATGAAAAAGGATAATAATGACTGGACCGTGTTACTGGCTCAGGTAGAAACTGGGCTTCTTCATCAAAACCGGTGTTTTTGTCTCATAGGTGACCAAACCCAGAAATTTTACCTTGTCTCTTATTACCTGACTTGATGGATTCCTTCCATCAGGAGAGATAAATACAAACTTTCTTTAAATTTTCCCTTTATGCTGCAGCTGCCCATCGTGCAAGACAGCCTGTGGGCGATGCAAAGTCACGGTGCAAAGCGAGGACGTAGCAGGGGTTCATCCCCTGCCCGGCCACCCCACAGCCCAGGGAAAGCGGAGTCTGCCCAAGCCACCGATCACTGCTCTTCTCCGCCTGAATTAGTGTTTTACAGCACAGGAGCTATTTGTGCTGCAGTTGGAGCTTTTCTCCTAATTACTAAGAAGTAGCAACGAGAATCCTGTGAGAACCCACTGCTAGCTGAAGTGTGTGAAAACAGGACCACTGCTTGGGTTTTATTTCATATACCCCCCCAGCTACCAGTCATTTAGGGGCTGCCCCAATGTACTTACCGGTATCAGTGGATTTCCAGCCCTCGTGGACCTTGACCTATGGACTCACCTAATACCTTAGCACAGTGTTTATGCAAACAGCCCTGCCTTTACGCTTGCCTCCTATTTTCTCCTACTTTCAACATTGTTCTCAGACTTGCTTTTTTGAGTTCCCTCGATGACACAAGAGGGACAATTCATTTTGGCTGGAGCTGGCCACCGTAACTTGGAAGCGAGGAGCTGCTTTAAGATTAATTACAGTCAACAGGATTATTTTACATATGTCCTGAAGATAGGAGCTGGAGAAATATCACCTGTAGAAGTGATAACCTATGCAAATGTCTTTCAGTTTTAATCATTGCCTGGAGCCCCACAAACCCCTTCTGCTACCTATGCAACAAGGTGAGGGGACAACAGGAGGATTGTCCCCACCGTACAGCAACACAGACAAAGGTGATGGCCTCAGGAACCTCAGACCATGCTGGGGTGAGACTGGAAGACCCCTGGATTCGCCTTAGCACGTTACCCTTTCTGTGGTATGTGCTTTAGTTTTCAATTCTTCTGGGGAATTTTGAGATTTGACTGATGGTTTGCAGTTTCTTTGGAGGGGGCGGTTTGTTTGTTTGGGATTTGTTAGCCCGTCACAGCTGGGAGGGGACAGCCGTGGCTGTTCTCGTGCTCCTTTTGATCAAACACATCCCATAACTTGTTCTTATTTTCCCTCTGCTCTGCCAACCATGGGCATGGACCGTGGCCTGCAGTGCTCAGTCTGCTTTGTTCACTCTTTCGGAAAATTTAGGCAGGGGAGGAATAAAGCCTGACCCCAGCTGGATTAGGGGTAAAAGCCGGTACCCCTACATCTAGTCAGAAGCGAAGGGACCCACAGGAACTGCCCCTGTGCCACACTCCCACGGGTGGGATGTCCCTTAGGGAAAAAGCTGTAGTGCAGTGGAGAAAATGCCAGGTTTTCTGTGCATGCTGGGATGAGTCTGACTGACACGTCATGCTCTGCTTAAATTTGTTAATTGACAGATGGGGTTGGACTTGTGGGCACCCCCAAAACAGTGATGTCCTTTGTGGAGCTCAGGCTGAGGTGCTGCTGCAGCTCCAGGCTGGATGAGCCATTGTGTGTAATGGAAAGTGTCTGGAACAGGACGTCAGATCAGGGTGTGTTGTTTGCAGGCTGAAAGTGGGGGAAAAAAAAAATATATGCACAGCTGCCCTGATGATTTTTGCATGTTTCTGCATTTTTTTTTCACCTATGGCTGTGCAGATGTTTGTCCCTGGAAAGGCAAAGCTGGACCGCATTTGCATTTTCCCGGAGGCTGGAGAAGTTTTAATCCCGTGTTACTGGGAAGCATCCCACAGCCAGAGGGTACAACCACAACCCGGGTCTCCCAATGCACAGCTGGTAAAACTCATTAACTATAGCAAAATGGTGTATTTTTTCGACTATCTATCTTTGACATAACTGCTACACTTTAATAAATTTCAGTTTGCTTTGCATTTTCACGTACCGTACCCATCCTTGCGTATCCTAACCTGAAAGATATTCCCTGCCCCCCTCCCCTGCTCCTCCCGGTCCCCCCAGAATTTGGATGTGGCTGTAACAAGGAGACAAGCAGCAGTACGTGAGAAGGAGGTGACCTCCTATCATCACTGAAATCAGGACCAAATCCTGAAATCCTTCTTTTGTCACCATTAACTTCACCAGGGGGTTGTCAGAGCAGAGACAAAATCAATCCCGAGTAAAACACGGAATATGATCTGCAGGGCAGGCTTATCTCCGAGCAGAGGTTGTAAAGAGCATTCCTAAATAAAAGCATGAATACACATATATATAAACTCAGAGGCTTTTGTCTGTGGGAAGATGAGAGGTGAGTAGGGATCAAAATAACAAGATGGCAATGTAGTTTGCTAATAAAACCCCGATACCTTTAGAGTAAGTGGTCCTGGGTTTATTTAATCTGGAAAATAGCTGGGAGTTTAAATAACTTGCAGTATAAAGCCTGCACAAAGGAGAGAGTGGGCAGGCTGAGTCGGATGTATCGGTATCTTGCGGGAGGATACGATGCTTGAAAGAAGCAGTGACACGTGGCAACTGCCTACAATGGCACCGGCTGGATTGAGGCGAGAGATAGAAACGGTATTAAAAAAAAAATTATTACAAGCAACAG
Organism: Cariama cristata; assembly: GCF_000690535.1. Lineage (NCBI taxonomy): Eukaryota > Metazoa > Chordata > Aves > Cariamiformes > Cariamidae > Cariama > Cariama cristata. The sequence goes on from NW_009620272.1 coordinate 3,977, forward strand.
TTGTAGGCCTGCAGGGCAGAAAGGGAAGGGAAAGCAGGAAGCATTGCAACAGATAAGGAAGGCGAGGGAAAAGGCGAGGACACCACGCTGGGAATGGCAATTACTTGGGCTGTGACAGGGGAAGGAGCTCAAAGGATGGGATCGGGGACCAGGGGTGGCTGCGGACAGCACCAAGCTGCCTCCTTCCAGATCCACCGGGTTACCTGCAGGCTGCCCTCCCAGCCCCCTTCTCCCACACATAACCTTCTGAAAAATTCCCTTTCAGACAGAGTTCTTCACGTCTGGCTTCGGTGCGAATAAATAGGCCTTCAGTTTGAGGCTTGAGGAAACAACAGTCATTTCTTTGGGAATGATTTTTCACAGAGCGGGGGGAAGAGCCACAGTACTTTTACTTCTTGGGAAATTTTAAGATGGCCCTTTCGACATCCCTTGCTAAAACATGAATATACTCTGCAGGGAGGAGCTTTCCAGTCAAGGCTCCTGCTGGCTCCAAATTAAGTTGTAATTAAAAAAAATAAAATGACAGCACTATCCATGAAAAGCTCTTGTACATTTTCACTTCAGCAATGTTACAGTACTATGTCAAGGGCTTTCGCATGATTCATGTACCTAGCACTGATAAGTGCTAACAAGGAAGCGGTGGTTTTGTACTGATATTTCACTGTGAAATTCCACATTTGCAACTCTTTGTGGCAGTAGGTGGTACACTTAGCTCTGAAACTAATATGTTAGTTCAAACTGTAGTACAAACATAGTATAAATTAAAGCACAGCTATGCACAAAACCAAGCTACAGCATGGCAATAGGAGGCCCTGGCTGGTCACAGACCATCTCGCTTTCCACCCTGAATGGCAGCATCCAAGGGTCTAATTGTGTGTGACAGTAGTTAGACATAACACCTGGCATTTAAAAAAAAAAAAAAGAGACGTCTTTTTGTTAATCTCGGCTTTGCAAAAATTTCAGCCTGTTTCTGTGGTCCTAGATGCAGTTTGTTTTGTGGTTATGAGTTACACAGTGCCATTAAAACTTACTCTGCTGGCTGTGCTTGCTGAAAATCCAGGGCTGGAGAGGCGGAGGTCAGGCAATGAGCAGCCCTCCGTGTCCATCCATGCTGCTCGTAGGAATATTTGGTCTTCATTTTCCTTATTCCTCCACCTTTGACCCATTGTTAGGCCTAGGAGGAATAGCAACAGCATGACTGAGCTTCTCCTCCCATCTGTGCCCAAAGCCGAGGTGGGGGTCTGGGGCCACAGGGTTCCCCTGAGAAAGCCCGGTGTTGCTGAGCCGGCTTCCCACGCAGACGGTCCGGGTGCTCGCTGGCCCTCTGTTATCAAACATATTTTTCATGAGCAACCTGTGAGAACATCACATCATTGTAATGAAGTTGGCAGAAGAGACAAAGACTTGGGGATGGGAATCAAAAAAGGTGAAGGAAAAAAGGTAAAGGCAAGTGGCTGCTACGGAGGGGTTGGACTTGCTGGGTGTGAAGTCCCACGTTCAGGTCACCCTTCTCTGCCCCAGGAAGCAGAAACTCTTCAAAAAGACATATAGATCATTTTAGATGCTTCGGATACATAGGTTGCCACAGTAATTTAATGCCCAAAGCGGTGCATAGGCTCTGGGCTATACAGGTGGGAATGCCACCCTCGTGCTGGTACTGACAGCTGCCATCCCAACCAGGATCCCATAGACTTAATAAAACCAATTTTGTCAAAAGGATACTCTACCAAGTCAGGGTAATTTAAGTGCTGGGGTTTGGCACGAATGATGGCTTACAACATCTGAAGTGTTCCTAATACATGGGTTTGCAGTCATCTTAATGCAAAGATTTTGACTATGAGAGTCGTACGCGGGTACTGCCATCAGAGGGGAGGGAGTGTGTCTAAGCTGTTTCCAAAGCTTATCATAAGTTCCCACAGGAAGAGATATGAATGGCATGAAAATATTACACTTCAAGCAGAGAGATTTAGGAGGCATGTGAACCACGCCGAGGAGCTGCAAGTGGAATATTCAGTTGTCAAAAATAATGCTGCGACGGCAGCTGCTGCGCTCCCTGCATTAATATGTCAGAGCCGGAGTGACAGCAGACGTCAGCGCCATGTGCTCGGGGGGGTGATGGCTTCCCAAACACGGGCTAGAAGAAAGCCCTTCTAATTTCGGTTGATTGCTTTTCAAATGCGTCTCGTTCAGATCCTCTTCACCGCACGAGCTCATTAGGGAAGAGCTAGAGGAGGAGGCAAGGGGAAATCAGTAACGCGGAAGGATATCACAAGGGGATATCGCAGGGGTATTGGAAAGACAGTGATTTTCTGATCCAGGAATATTTGTTTTGGCATAAATAACAGACTATTGCTGTTACAAGTGGAAATTATTTAAAACATGAGCCAATATTAAGAGCTGCATGACTTCTGCATCGTTTTGTGCTTTTACCATCAGCGGGTCTGAAGCTCCACTAAGTTAGTGTGGTACCAGGGGCAGCCCCCTGTGATAGACTGAGAAAAAAATGTCCAACATGACATTTTTCATTTATAGGTAGTTGGGTATTTCTGTCAGTTCTCTCCTCGTATCACTGCACCTTGAAAAGAGAAAATAATTATTCCCATATATGGGTAAAACACCCCCAAAATTGCTTTTTTATAATGAACGATTGCTGCTTGCTAAGATGTGTAGAAAACCTAAATCAGCATCAAAAGTGGCAAAGAAGAAAACACAGCTCCTCTTCCCTGGCATAATTCTGCTTTCCCGTAACATCAATAACCTGAGCCAGGTCTTTGCCAAGTCCTTCATGCTTCTCCAGCACAGAAACTAGTTTCTCAGCAGAGATTGAAGTCCCAAGGCAGAAATGATCTGCATACCCTCCCAGGGGCAGCGAGGGACTGGGGGTCTCGTGTCTGGTCCATCATTGCCTCGTGGCTTTGCAGGACGAGAACTGTATGCTCTGGCTGTTTCTAGCAGCACCACTTTGTACCAGCCCTTTCTGGTTAGGAGTACCAGTTGGTGAAGGTGTGCACCATCCTTTACCACCTCCAAACCTGGACACAATAATGAAATCCCTTACCAACATTTTTTTGGTACTTGAATTTTTTCCTGAGACTAATTTAATTAAGAATTTCAGTTTCAAATTACTAGTTGAAATACTCTAAGAATTATTTTTTTCAGTCTGGGAATAGAGCAGTGATTTGTTTCACTAATTACAAGCCAGAAGTTTGGAGTGCTCCCTAATGAGATATTTCACAAACAATCTTTGATTCGATTAACTTCAGGGAGGGGGAAAAAGCAAAATTATTTTAACTAAGACATACATTTGTAAAAATTTAATCTGTTCCTCAGATGTACTTGGGACGACAAAAGGACACATTTTTTGAATAAGTTGTTCTTGGTAGCCAAGTTCACATTTGGCCTGTTGCAGTTGCTCAGTGTATTATGACAACAAAAAGTGAAAATACAGCCAGGAGTTAATTTTTGCCTTTTTTTTTTCCCTGCTATATATATATATTTTTTTTTCTGCTATTGTCAGTGTTTAAGAGGCATTTGGACAATGCCCTTAACATGCTTTAACTTATGGTCAGCCCTGAAGTGGTCAGGCAGTTGGACTAGATGATTGTTGTAGGTCCCTTCCAACCCAAATAGTCTATTCTATTCTAACCTGCCCCAGCTCTCCAAGCAGGGGAATGGACTAGACCTTGGAGGTCCATTCCAACCCAAAATCTTCCATCATTCTTTGACACCCATTCTATTCTAAGGGTGGGAGTTGCCTGCAAGGATGAAGCAGTTGCAGTGGTTTGAGTCTGGCCATGCTGGCAAGGGGCTGGAGTGCTGTGACCCTCTTGCATGAAGAGCTACGGCAACCCAAAATGTGAAATTTTAAGACATGGACCCCTTCACCCGGGGCAGGGACAGCTGTGCTGCCGTTCCCGCAGGGCACCCCGGTTTGTAGGGCTGCAACTAGTGAGCTGCAGGAGGAAGGAGGTGGCTGTGGCCTTGCAGCTGGCCCCTCTCCCCCCACGAAGGGATGTCTGCACCCATGGCCGTGTGTGTGTGCATGCAAAGCTTTGGAAATTTCCATTTTAATAAAAGTAACCTTGGAGGAGCATAAGCAATAACCTGTCTGCTCTTTGGCACTGACAGTTCAGTTGTCCTGTAAAATGAGATTTTGCTACCGTGGCACAGCGATCTTGTTATCAACTCCAGTGTACATCAGCGTGCTTTATTAGAAGACAGCAAAAATAATTCTTTGGACATTAAGCAACATCTAGCATCTGCTTTTATCAGGCTGGCTGAGTGTGATTAAATCAGATCCAGAGGTAAGCCCAATAAAGTCCTGGCTCTCTGGGCTCAGTTATTTGGTCCTTCTACAGATGCTTTGAAGTTCGGTGACAGGATAGAAATTAGATCTTTCCTGCCCAGCCTTTCCCACCCCTGTTGAAAATCCTAGACCTGACCCATGTACTTTGGACTCTCAGGTTTTATTAAGGTGGGGGGACATCACACATGAATCCATCCCCTGCCCGTTCCCAAGCTCAGCTTTGCTCAGCTGTGACTTCAGGCTTCGGTCCCTGCTACACAGGGATGGATCTTCGCCCAAGTGAAGGTCGCTGCAACCATGCACATGATGAATGGTCTATTCTGGCACTATCCCTTCCAAGATAAAATCAGCATCACACAGCTTTAATCGCCTGTCTTCACGTGTAACCAGCAGCCAGTCCCAATATCCTACTTGTACCCAGCTTTGTTGCTAACTTAGATAGCACTTTTCATCTCTGAAGGCATCGATCGATTAACCAGTTAACACAGCTCTTCTAAATCTTCAGCAGACACTTTTTCTGCTGCTATTCCCACTTCTACCATGGGACCGACGAGCCTGTTGGAGCTTGTGGATCAGCACAACGTACAGCAAACCCTGCGGTGCTGCTGGGCATGGCTGGTGGCCCCCGGGAGCGTGTCAGGGCACGGTCCCCTGCACCTTTCCTCCTTCAGCGAGGGCTGTCTCCCAGCATCGCTCACAGCATCCCTGGGAGAAGAAATTATAATGATTCATTTGGACCAAGACCATAATATTTAACTCCTTTCTCCTTCCCAGAGTATAAATTTTCAGCCAAAACCCATGCAGATGTACTCCAGAGAAGGAAATTATCTGCAGATGTTGACTGTTCCCAGCTTTTGCCTTGTGTAAGGGGCCAGTGACAACTACCTGGGTCCTTGCCAGGTTTCTGGGTGGACTCGTCTTACTCACAATTTTGTGTTTTAATATTATACTGTGTCACTGTTGGCCAAGTATCTACAGAGTTGCGAATTTTCCCCTGAGCTGTCGTGACAGAGAGATGTTTAATGCACAATAGCCATTAGTTCCCAAATATTGATGTTCTCAAGGCTTGTGGGATCTCCTTTCAATAAGTCAGCCTCCTGCCATCTAGCACAGTGCTGTATATCGGAGGACGCAGGGTAAAATGGCACAGGGAGGTGATTTTTCTTTTCTAAATATTGATATTAAACAGTGTAAAACCACATTAATAAACAAAACCACATTAATGAACAAAAAATGAGGGTATGTGACCAGATTCTCTGCAGGATTTCATTTTGCAGAATGATGCCAGCCCCCATCCCAGCTCCCGCCCTTCTCTGCTGGCTTTAGCCTCCGTCTCGGCACAGGTCTGCCCTGGGTGCACATTGTATAGACACCATCGGAACACAAGGTGTTGGGGGCAAGGAAAGTAAGGTCTAGGCAATGGTGCAGCATCCCCCTTCCCAAATTACCCTGTGCCAGGGCAGCACTGAGCCCACGTTGAACAGAAACGGCTGGGATTTGGCTTAAAGCTTGCAGAACGTGTCTCCAGGGGAAATCAAAGAATGAAATTAACAGCAGCATCTTTTATTTTCATGAAGCACTTAAAAGCACCAGATGCATATAATTTTTAGTTTTGGCTCTCTACACTTAGGCTTTCATATCAAATGGCAACTGGCACTTGGAAAACTCATTTTTTAGTGGATTGCAGAGGGAGAAAAGCATGGGCCAGATGCACCGAGTTTATTTTCTTTTAACCAACTTGCATAGCTCTGGTGATGCCAACTAATCTGGATTTCCAGAACTGCAAAGAAAACCAGGAAAACACCACTGACCTTGCTGTTCAGCTATGTTTGAACAGCGGTGCTGATCGCCGGTACGGAGCCAGGACGGGGCTTTGCACGGCATTGCACGGCTGCCGCTGCAGCAGGGCTTGCACCTACAGCCCATGTGGGAGGCACTGACGCACAATGAGCGTTGGTTGGGACTCTCCAAGCCAAGAGAAGCTGGTTCGGTTTGTGGTTGTCTGACAGAGTAGTTGGGGTTTCATTTTCCTTAAAATGCCTCTTGCAAATAAAGTCGTGATTGCCAATTTCAAACAGCAAAACAGTTGTGGGGCTGCCTGTCCGTCCTGCATGGCTTTGGCATCTCTTTTTGCCGAGGGACCAGCAGAAGGTACCAAAACACCATTGGCCCCACAGCTCTCAGTCCGCTCCTTGGCGAAGGGCTTTGTACCTCCTTCCCTCCAAGAGGACTGGAAATGGTGCTGGGTGTGCAGAGAAAGAAAATGCAGTGGTTGTTGCCTTCCCACACAGTCATTGTTCTAGCTGAACAATTTTAACTGTTGATATGAAGTCTTTGTTTCAGTAAACTTCCAGCTAGATGTCAAACTACAGCCATTTTTCCTGTAACTGTGCCTTTGAAAGCATGATTATTAATATTACTGGTATTACTTTATATGACTTTCGCAATGTGAACTGTTCATTTCTCCATGAACAGTTCATTTCTCCATCTCAGACCAGAAGGAAAACTTCTTCATTTAACTTCAAAAAAAAAAGATTTTTCACTAAACATGAAGGGACAGTGAATAATTTGAGGCACACACAGGGCAAATATATTATTAAGGTCCTGAACACCAAACCACAGTGTGACAGCAGACGTGGGTCCGTGCTTTTTCCCGTGATGTGTTCCCTGGGGTAGAACTGCTCCTAAGAGGGCTATGGAGGGTGCACATACTTTGGAAAATGCTTCCTATTGCTTAGGCCCAGGAAAGTAAGGGATAAGTAAAATCTCAGCTGCTGGCAAGAAAATGAACTAAGCAGCAAAGTAATCTATAACAGTAGGCTTCTATAGACAAACTGTAAATGATACCTTACATTGCCGTGTGCCACACACAACTATTTCCAATTTGTCTAGAGTCGCATTTCTCATATAGCGGTGTCAAGGCTTTATTTTTCATCCAGATTTTAATTAACACCTTGATAGAGCTCCGTGTCCAAACGCTCGCAGGGTGTTGGTGGCTGTGCCAGGTGTGTCCTGAGGGACAGCTGGTAGGGACCACGCCGAAGGTGCCGGCTAGACACGGCGGGCAGGATTTAAACTGCCCTCTTCGCCTCTGCGGGCAGCTGCCTCCGCATCTGGTTATCATTTCGCCTGCTCCTTTCTCAGGCAGAAAAACCTCCTCCGTGCTGCCACGTCGTGGCCCTGGGGGTGGGAACGGCAGCAGCCAGCCGGGAAGTTGGCCGGTGGGGAGCGTGTCCCGAGCACCGCAGCGGCATCGCACCGTGGGAGCCCACGGCCCCGAAAGGCACAGACCGCTCGCACGTAAGTACGGCTGCCTGCCAGGCAAGGTCGAGCTTAACAGCTTGCATTAAACTCCTCCAAGAGGGATCCCTGGTTTGCTGGCATTCAGCAATCCTCTGCTAGTAAGTCCAAGTTCCTGGTGCAAAAAAATTTACAGCTGAGGGCACGCTTACTTTGTTTTCTGGCTTCATGGGGAAGGTTTCAAGGGTTTTACAGTGAGTTTAAAGTGAGTTTATTTCTGCTTGCGCTGGCACAAACCAGGGGTGGAACAAGGAACTGCAGTGTAAACACAGAGTCCGTGTTTGAAACTCCTCAATCTTTTTAGGGATCTACGTACAGATTTGGATTATCTCTGAAGGGAACATGCCCAAGTGAACATTATTATCCAAAAATTTCTATCATCAGCCTGATTTGGAAAAAAAATCCTTTTCTTCCTTCTCTTTATTCATTTTTAAAGTTATCTGGCCGCAATTCAAACAGCAAAACACATAATGAAATAAATGGGGCAAATTCAAACAGCCAAAAGCGTAATGAAATAAATGAGATGAATTCCTTGAACTGCACCTAACATGAAAATGAATCTCAGCTGCTCATTAGAAACTGCCAAGCAGGGGATGTGGGCAAATTAAATCACGGGAAGTAGAGGGAGGCACAGAAAAAAGGTTGATTATCTAAATCTCCTCTTATTAACTGCAAAACATTTTTTCAAGTAAAATACGTTAGTGGCAAATGGCAAAGCCTCTTTATGCACTTAAAGTAAAAAGCGAGGAGTTGGGCAGAGCAGAGGAATGGGTAAACACAGAATATACCACTTTATTTTCAGAGTGGGTTGGCAGGGAATAATTCTCACCCAACGTACACCCAGGTGTTTGCTTCCTTACTCTGTCTGGCAAAATTCATACTTGGTTTCCCCAGGTTAATTTAGATTTTGCTGAGGATTTGAGCGCTGGTCTTCTGGGAAAAGGAGGGGTTGTCTGTCCGAGGCTCACGTGTGGCGGCTGAACCCGGTGGGCAGGGTGGGCACTGTGCTATCTCTGTGCACGTCAGTGGCAGATATCGCCCTGCGAACCTGAGCGGCGGTCCTCCACCTAACGGAGTCAATTCAGCTGCAATTTGTTGGTCGGTCTGTCTAATGCACAGGTCAGATCACCTGTCTTATCTAACACCACCAGGCTCACTGAAACAGGTGCCAGGGGGGTAAGGTTTGGGGTTGGAGGGGGGTCATTAACTTCCCATGCCTCTACAACCAGCCTTCATGGGCACCTGGCACCCAGCAAAGTTTTCAAAGTTCTCCCATCTACTTGTTACCAGGCCATTTTCATCATTGCTGTTTAACACAACCGGTTTTGCTGGTTTTTTCCCTTGAAAGCAAACTTGCTGTCTGAGAGGGTGAGGAACAGGGACCGTGCCAACAGCTGGGTGGTATGGGTGGAAAATTACACCTTGGGTCCTGATCCAGGAGTCGCCGCTGGTGTTCAGGACTGCCCCAAGCAGTTAGCAGGCATTGCTAACTGATCTGACTGCTCTGGTAGCAGCGTGAGCTGGAGGAGGTGCATTGCCACCAACCTTCACCATGCATCTTCCTGCAGAAAGCCTTTGGGACGTGCAGAGATGTGGCTCATGGGATGCAAAATCAAAACATGTCATGACTTGGATGTTATCTTTGGCATGAGCAACAAAGGGAAGTGGGCAAAGCCAAGCAGCTTATGTTATTGTTGAAAAGGGAGAAGGAGGAGGAGCTGGGGAACTGCAGCTGCTCAGCATGATGGCTGTCCCTGGAAGTCATCCTTCAGGAAGGAGTGAGCACCAGCAAGAGAATAAGGTGATGGCCAGGCAACGTGGAGGTGTCAGGGAGAAATTGTGCCAAGCCCATCTTTCTGCTGGTGGTGTAACAGTCCTGGTGTACAGTGAAGAAGAGGGTGCTCCTATAGAGAGGCTTTAGGGTTGGTGCCGTCTTGTATGACGTTCTCATAAACCAGCGAGGAAGTCGTGGCCTCAAAGAGATAGCTGTTGGGTGGGTGGAAAACTGGTTGCACAGTTAGTCAGAAAAGTTATCAGCAGCTCACTGCCAGAAAAGGAGGTAATGATGAGTATGAACCCGAGCGCACTACTCTTTCTTGTTTCCATTCATGATTTGGGGGTTGATGAGACTGTTGTTATTCAATGTGCAGCTGAGAGGGACCTGAGCACAACAGAGGACAGAATTATAATTCAGAGGGACAAGAGAAATAGCCTGGAAAAAGACCATGGTTTGTATTTCGGTGGTCATGCTGGTGAGCGAAGGCAAGGGGCATGGGGTCTCGGTGGGGCAAGGGAAGCCGTCCCGGCTGCCCTGGGAGCCAGAGGATTTCAGTGGGTGGGAGGCTTTCGCCCTTGGCTGCTGCACTTCAACAACAACAGGGCTTGGCTGGAAACAGTCCAAAGGGAGCAATAAAAATAACGAGAGGTGGCTGGGATGTAACCTCTGCAGGAAAGCCAGAGGAGATGGTAAGAGCCACTGGGGAGATGCAATGCAGTCCTTAAGCACGGGACCTGCGAGAAGGAAGAGGGTTCTGCTTTCTCCTTGCCAGTTAGGATAAGATGTGATAGACTTAAACTGAAGTTAAGGGTGAATGAACACATCTTTGTGCACTTTTCAAGGTACAGCCCGATGTTTCCCAACAGCATGTTCTGCCTCCCCCACTCCCGACTCCTTGTAAGCTGGGTTTAGCACAACATCCATTCCAGTAACCCACGTGGCTTTCGTGAATTAATGACTTAACCCATGGGAATCATACCATTCTCTTCAGAGGAACTAGAAAAATAAAGAGTGCATTTATAAGGTTTTTATTGTTTTCACCCCACCATCAGCATTCCCTTTAAGAACATCAAAAGTTTAAAAAAACAGATAGATGCATCTGCCAGCATCTCTGGAGATGTGTGTTGCACTTTCTTCTAATCCAGAACAAGTCTTTGGAGCCTCTCCATGCCTTCAAGAAATAGGGAAATTTTTCTTCTATTTAAGAACCGTCTAAAGATCCTTTTACTCGATTTTAACAGAGACCTGTGTCAGCACAGTTAAAAAATGCTGGCTCCTCTGCACAGATTGAAGATTATATATTAACCTTTGCTGGTTAGACCCGATTTACAGCTTCCACCGCAAAATTGTGTAATACTTTTAAAAGTGCTTTAAGCAGTATCAGGGTCAAGGATGTGGAGCAAAGTCCAGGCATGTGCAGGTTTTTACCTCTCCAGCATTTATTATTCCTTCGTTAGGTCTAAAAAAAGAGCTGCAGGGAGCAACCTGTCCCCTCTTGCACCTTCTGACCCCCAGGATGGCATCGCCCATGAGGAGCTTGCTCACCGACCCTGCCAGATACCTCCAGTCCTTCCGTCTCTTCCTTGCGAATTCGACTGAGCACCAGTGTATGCAAGAGTTCATGGAGAGGCAGCTGCCGGCCGTGATATCGAGGTAACATGGAGGTGGCCACATCGAGCTGAAAGACAGCCCAGGGCATGGTCTCACGGCGGTGGCGGGCTTGGCCAGGCTCGGGGGGCTGTCTGCGACGGGCAGATTGCTGTTTCCAGCCAGCCACCCCATCTGTAGGTCTCTGATAGGGCTTGGCTGAAGATTTCATTTGCACACACCGCTGAAGGGCTGCTCTTCGGGACGGAGCCTGCCTAGCAGGGAGGAGATAAGGCTGAATTGTTTCCTCGCATGCAAATACAACTTACCCTGAATCAACTCTAACACGTGAAAAATGCAGTAGCAGATATAACGTTCTAACATTAAATTTGACTGAAAGCATCTTTTTAAAGTAATATATTTGGTTAATATATAGCTCGCTCTAGTATGTGTAAATAATGCTCCTGCTTTGCCTGCTGGTGTGCATTTGTTGCGGGACCCCTCGCTTTTCAGGCTGGCTCGGGCAGCAGGCTGCTGGGGTCAAATCCTGGTTCTGAGGAGGCCCTTCTCTGGGCTCAGGGTTTTCTGGCTCTGCCAAAGCCTCGCTAAGGGATTTTAAATGTGTTACATTCTCCACTTTTCCTCCCCATTTTGCAAAATGTAAAATTTTCACAAATAGTTTTTAAGCTGCTGGTCCTGACCCAGGGAGGTCTCTGATTCTCAAAGCCCAGATATGGAGAAGGCATGTATCTGCTGCTGCTTGTATGCACTCGTAACAAAAACGGAACTCCCCTACAAATCGGCAAAATAACTGGAAATCAGGAATCGTCAAAGTGCAGAGTGCTGAATCTGATCCGTCCTGCCAGCTCGCAGACATGCTTGTACATGTGCATGTCGCATTTGATTTTGTCCTGCAGACTTCAGTCTTCATGAGATCTCCAGTGCTTCACAAAATGGATGTAGCCCTTTCTACTGGGTAGCTCTCCTAAAAAATATAAATAATGTTTTTCAGTATCGGAAATGGGAAGTCTACAATCAATGTTCTAAGCATCGGTGGTGGAGCAGGTATGCTATGAACTTCAATATTGATATGCTTTTCCCTTTTTTTTTTTCCAAAGAATAGAGGATTGCAAATTGCAGAAAGGAGCAGAGTGGGAAATAAGTCTTTTCTTGCAAAGTCAGCTCCAGCAGCAGATGGCATTAGTTGGTGTGTGGCCACATCATCTGAAAACAACTTGTGCCTCCCCACCCTGATTCTTGTATGTCCTCCACGAGAAACCTCCTTCTGCACCGTCACTCCTCAAGGGCAGAGAGAGGCTTGAACTGCCCCATAGTGTTTCTGTGCAAAAAAAAAAAAAGCAAGCACCATGATGTCTTAAATTCCTCAAAATATTAAACTTCTACTTGCGTTGCAATTATTCTCCCCTGTAACTGTTTACTGAGGTGGTAACTGCCCATCATTGCTGCCTCCTGCCCTGCTGTGCGACAGCCTGGGCTGAGCTCTGCTTTGCCTGTACGTACTTGCTGACCACAGTCAATGCAGAAGCCCCTCCTGGAGCCAGTCTCCCCCAAAACACTGGAGCTGAACATGAGTTCCAGCAGAAATCCAGAACAAATTAGAAGTCAGTCTCTTATCTGAAGTTCACTGGGTGGAGAAACAATACCAATAATATCAAGTGGCTTCTTCTCATCGAACTCTTGCCTAAATTCCCCCATAATTAAAGTTTGTTTTCTAATTGTGCTCTGCCCAGTAAGTCATCAAACTTAAATTTTATATGAACAGTTAGTTTAGTTTAAATGCTTTAGTCATACCACCTCCAAAGACTAATTCAGCTTTGTCAGTCTCTCTTAATAAGTAAAAATAATTGTAAGCAAATGGTGGGCTGTAGTTACAAAACAGACAGTGTGACAGAGTAGGAGCATTGCTCTCTAAACAAAGGTAACCATTCTTCTGCCAAAAAAATTTGTTGTTTCTAACTGGAACACTTTACTCAGTGAGGTACTTAACTCCCCATCCAGGAACACTCCAGCTTAGCATGTTGAACATTCAATCAATAACGTGCAGGCAAAGCTCATTTTGTGATGTAAAACCCCCAAAATCGCCAAAACCCTGCTGCTTGCTGGCTTGTTCCCACCACGGGTCCTTGGGAGGTCAAGTGGGAGCGAATTCCCAAATCCCCCAAGCTAACCCTGGCTGATGTCGGAGGGCAGTGATGGAGCTGCTGCCCCGGCCCTATCTACCCTTGAGCTTCGCAGGGAAGGAGCATGGAAAGAAAACGTTTCCTTTCCATTTTTCCACCTCGAGAGACAAGCAAACCATTTAATGTAGCATCATAACCCATTACACCCGCCCATATACAGCGCCTGCCTTCGCCTACTGCCTCTGCCTTATTAAGTTCACACTCCAGCGCGCAGCACTCTGTACCTTTAAAAACCATAAAAGTCATCAACACTGCTATAAAGTAGCAACTGTGCTATAAACTATCCCGTTACGTAAAATGTTTAATTAGAAACTTAATGGTGAACATAGTGGTAGCCTTTAAAAGGTAATTGTGTTGGAGAGTTTAAATAATTTGGATAGCCTAATTGCCAAATTGTTGATAATGCAAGCTGCCACAGATTTGACTGTAAAATGCCTCAGGACACTTGTTTGCATATAAAAGAGCTAACTGAAGTCAATTAAGGCTGTGGATTAAATTATGAATCAAAGGGGTGGGGTTTTTTTGGTTAAAAACAATACAAGGGTGGTTTGGTTACAGAAAAGTGGAAGGGAATATATTAACCTATCCGCATATGGAAATGTAAATTCAATTTTTTTTTTTTTATCAGGACCTGCACAGTCTTTTCACAGGGCTGATCCATTTTACAGAAAGTTGGTAAAGCAACCAAAAATCCAAATATTGCAGTAGTTCATTACAAATTCTGTGTTCCTAAATTTTACGACAGCAGCCTGCAGATGACTGGCTTTGCTCTGATTTTTCAACAGAATCCAGGGTTTGCACTGATAGCAAAGCTGCGGCTATTTCTGCTACTTCAGAAATTCAATTTCCCTCCCTCAAAGAACGTGCTTGCACAGATGCCATGTAAATTTTAGTGTTATTAGTCGCTTTAAGAGAGACACGTTAAGTCTGAAAATATTGAACTCTGCCTCACTTTCTATGTTAAATTCTCAGGGGATTAATGAGCAGATGAGTCCTGGGCTGGGGAGCCAGATTTTGACCGGCGGTGATGTGTGGTGGGGCCAGAAGCGGCTAGAGAGCTCTTAGTAGTGAAGAGCTACGGGGGAGGACCTGGTGTGCTGGGTTGAGCTCTAGGGAACACATTACAGCTGTTTAATCCCTAATATTTTTCCTTTTGTACCTCAAATCTTCTGTATAACGGAGCTGATGCTGAAGTGGTGGGAGCCCAGGGGCACTGAAAATCGTGAGGATGGGCAGAGGCCATGCAAATACAATGGAGGCCCTCCCTTCACAGTCCTTCAGCAAGGGTCTATCTGGCCATCAGGGTTTGCTGGGTCATCTTCCATTTGGCACATAATTTTGTTCATTTGTAGGGAATTTTATAATGTGGATATGCATGCAAGTGCAAGTACATCTTTCAGGACAAAGCTCAGTATTTGTCTGTAACACAGCCCCTGGATCTGTTATTCACCACAGTTACCCTCTGCTTCACTCTTTCTACCTTAATTTATTCTTCTGGTTTTTTTTCCACCTAAAATTTATTCAAGCACAATAAGCAGAAGTGAGCCCTAAGAAGGCTAAACCAGCCAGCGTGGTGTTGACCCTGGACACATGCCTCGGTCAGGAGCATCATTTCCCTGAGCTTCCTATATTGTGGATGGGGAAAGGTAGCCAAGAGAGATAGCAGCTCTTTTTAAATTTTGAAACGTTGGATCTATTGGTAATTCCACCAGTAAAATAATTCCAGCTGGCCTGAACAGTGTCCAGAGAAAACTATTCCTCACAAAAAAATTACTGTCAGCTCTGGGGTATTCTGTAAACAGGGGTTAGAGAAACACAAACGGTATGTGCACTGTTCGTAGTACTTGTGGAAAAAGTCAGAGGACACTAAAGACAAACAGACATGAATGTTACTTCTGATTCCAGAGTAAACACATATTCTCTTCTCCCTCACCCACATGGTAACCAGTGAGGCGCTTGGCTAAAAATGCTCTTACTGACTCCTAAGAAACCCTGCCAGGTTCTCTGGTGACTGAGGACCGTCAGAACCGGGACCGTCAGACTCATTTAGGATCTTCCGCGGGAGCTTAGACCACGTCCAGAAAACATGAGGTCAAGCCATGTGCATGATCGTGTCTGGTTTTCCCTTGGCACTGATGGTGGTAGGCAGAGAGAAGGAATGAAGATAACTGGGACTGATATTTAAATTTTTCTCAAATCCTAGAGCTAAACCTTCAGTGGCAATCTGCTGAGAATACAAAGCAGCTACATGTACCTGTGTGGTACATTTTCTGTACATGAATGGCAGGTGTCAGTCTTCAAAACTGGGGAAGTGATGATGGTGGAGATAACATTTGCCTGAGCTTTGCTTTCATCTTGTATTTCATGTCGCCTGCTTCCCTAGGTGAGATTGACCTGCAGATCCTCTCGAAAGTACAAGCCAGATATCCAGGGGTCACCATCAACAACGATGTGGTAGAGCCAAGTGCTGACCAAATCTTCAAGTACAAAGGTATTTTTACATTAAAGAAATTAAATTTACATTAAGTACGCTAAATGCATTAAAAAGAGTTGAAGGCTGGATGACCCCACATTCAAATGCTTTCTTGTCAGAATTGGTTCTTAAAAGTTAAAAATAGTCACTATTTTATGCTTTTTTTGCCATCACTGCTTTTCAACAATGTTCAGTCTTTCATTAAAAAATCTAAGTCTCTCACACTGCAAAGAACTCTGCGTGGCAAACGCTTGGGCTAGACAGATTTTAAAAGCTAAGCAAGGTGGGAACTGATGGGTGATTGTGTGGGAATAGAGTAAAATCACCGCATCTCAGGGAGTTTTTCTCCTTCAACTTGCACTGAATGAGGATCCTTCCTGATCATCAACATCCTTCCGCAACATCAAAGGGAAAATTTTAGTGTCTCATGGTAATTCTCGCATGTCTTAAAAATCGTTTCCAAATAACAAATAGCTAAACCTCACAGTGTTGCACTAAATTAGTTACCATCCTTTGATTTAGAAAACATGCAAAGGAAAGCAAGATGGATAGGAAAGACTTTTGCTGTGTGCTCTGTGGCTTAGAGCTTGTTTCCTTCCACCAACCCAAAGGTTTAAGCAGCATTCATGAAGGAAAGCCAAGCATTTTCCAAGGAGGACTGAATGTTAGCAGGGGTGCTTTGGTCAAATTGTTCTACAAAGCGAGCATTAAATATCAATCCGCAGTTTCGATTATCACTGGATTAACACCTACCAGGCTTTATCTTAGCAGGTAATTATGGTCTTGTATGGAGGTGACACCAGTACAGGCTGTGAGCAGCTCCGAGCAGAGCACACCTTGCCAGAAAGCGGCTGCTGAATGGACGTGGCGGTAATGAACGAACCTCGTCAGCAGTCTGAGTTGTTGGAAATCCTCCAAACCATAGTAAATACCAGACTGTAAAACCACACTGTAAATCTCCAACTCTAACTCTTTCTTAAGTCCTTTAAAATGAAGCATTCCTAGTCTGAAGCAAATGGTGGAAGTCGAAGGAAAGAAAAAAAAATAGTAACAATCCTTTTCTCCCTGCAGTGGGGGAGTTCAGTGTCACTGGAAGCATCAAAAGCTCCCAGGAAACGTATGATTTTTTTTTATATCTGACTCTATATCATGTGGACTTGATCTTTGAAAAGACGGCTTTCCAAAGGAGATTTTCCAAATCCCAGGAGCTTTTACCTTGATGGTAACCTTCACCTGAGATGGTGAAGGATGGGCAACAGAGCATCTGCTCTGTTTGTAAGGCAGTTTGGGCACTGGCACATAGCATTTCTGTCCTGTCTGGGCCGTGGACCATAGGCTATGTGGGGCTGGATTTGCACTGAATTTTCCTAGTGGTCCCATCACCTATCACCAATTAACTGGCAGTCCTATCCTACTTCAGCGAGTTTCTTTCAAGAAGAAAGTTAAAGAAAATATAAGACGTTGTCCTTATTTTAAGTTTTATGCTAAACTAGAAATGAAATATTCATCTGAATTTCTTTCTTTAAACTTTCTTATTTGGTAATTAATCATGTCCCCAGTAGGTATCATTAATTAGGTTTCTGAGCCCTAAGATTTTCCGGGGAGAATTGGAAACATTATCTGTGCCTCTGAGGATTCAGTAGTTATGTTTTCTGCCTAACCAGATACTTTCTCCTTGGGAAAGAGAAGCCAAGCTCACAAGAGAAATTTCATACTGGAATAGGCAGTGATGACAAACTGAGGTTTCTCTTAGCCTGTGTTGTACAACGGGGCTGTGTCAGATGATGGAGGCTCTCTTCAAAGCCCCATGGCCAGTCTGTGGCTTTCCTACATTCATGGTCCACGTCAAGTTGTTTGGTGACCATGGTCGGAGTGTTGGTGGTCTCGTAACTGAGCTGCGTTGCCATTGCCGGCACGGCACAACTGGAAGCAGTCCAGTTTTGATGGCACCAGTCAAGGGCACATGACCAGCATCTGACCCAGACAATCTGGGCTGAAGTCAGAAGAAAATTAAGGAAAACTTTTCAAAATGGTTCGGGTCATATATTTTGGCTTCAGATGAATCTCTGGGCAGAAAATTCCAATAATCAGAACGAGTTTGCCCTTTCTGAAATTTTGACTTTAAAAGCTCACCCTGGGGAGCAATTAAGTTTTCTTCCTAGTGCCTCTTCCCAGACTGTCCAGCAATTGAACTGAACCAGATTGTACCAGATTATTTGTGGTGGTGATATGAACTGCTGCTGAATGAAGCCTGAGTTTAAAACAGCAAATTATATCTGAACTGCAAGCGCCAGGGCCAGTGACTGATAAATGGAAGCGAACAGAGTAACAGCAGCAGCAGCATCTGAAAGGGGTGGCCCATTTCCAGCCATAGAAGAGAGGAGATAAGCACTGATGGAGCATTTCTCGTCTGTCTGATGGGATATGTCCTAATCAGAGCCCAAAAGGAGAAACATCATGATTAGTGGTGTAAAAGCGCTGGTCTTAGCAAATCATGTTGTTTGGAACATGTGTTCTGTAGCTAAGGTTCAGTCTGCCTTTGGGCCATTGAAGTTTTAAATTTATGTTAACTCCAGCGAAGCACAAGAATTGCATCAGGGCTAGCTTTGTCCTGGAGCAATCTCGAGCGCCAGGCAGGCGCGCAGTGAGATGAGTTCCATATGCCAGCAGATGGACATTAGTATTCCAGCATCCCCTAAACTATGAAATAATCTCTCTGTTTTGCCCCCATAAAAAGCAAAGAAATGCAGTCATGAACCAGGCCCTCGGTATAACTTATTCCTTGAATCCACTTCTCCAGCTTTCTGCTTTCATCAGTTGCTGTATGCACATAGTATCAAGGTCTGAAAACACGCCATGTGTCACTCTTTATACTAGTCTTTGCTTCAAAACATTACTATGCCTTTCACTTGAAGCAGTTGGACAAAACTGTGGGCTTTTGGAAAATTATTTGAACACAGCAGAAGCCAAATGTCAAGAGACAGGTCCTTGCTCATGGAGCAAAGCTCCTTTCCTCTCCCACCATCCCCATGACACATTCCCAGAGTGAACCATTCGCTTCCTCTGCCCTCCTCAAGCTTTTAATTGTGCTTCTCTCCAAAATAAAATCCCTTTTGATCCATCCTCAAGCCCCTATATTTGTTTGTTCGACCTCTGGAAAACCCTCCACCGTGACCTGGCTTCTGCTCAGCCACATGGGTCTTGTGTGGTACTTAAGTGAAGGGGCCATCAGCTCTTCTCCCATTCAGCACAAAATGTGCTGCTCATGGCCTCATAACTGTTTATCCCAGCCAACATCTTTTAATTCAGCTTGAGTCAGTCATGGGGAAGAGTTTCTTTCTTTATTTTAATCAGGTAACGACTAGAGGAGCCCAAATGAGGGTGCAAAGGGAAAAGCATCAGACCTTCTTAAGAATTCATCCTACAAAGACCTTTACAGCCCCTTTCTCACCTTTGGGCTCAAGGTTTTAAGTATTCCATTGCTGTGTTAAACTGGTACCAAAACTCTCTACCTAAATATGACTTTTGGATGTATTAAGGCTCTGAATGGAAATCGGTCCCGTATTTGCAATTGAGATAACTCTGTCCTGCCTTCTCCCATATTTCAGAGCGTGTGGCTGAGACATCAAACCTCGAGAACGTAAAGTTTACCTGGCATGAGGAGTCAGCTTATGAATATGAAAGTCGAATGAATGCTGAAAAGAAAACTAAAAAATGGAACTTCATTCACATGATCCAGGTAAAAGTCTCTGCAAAGTAAATGTTGTCAAAGACTTGGCTGTTAAAAGTATGCATGAAGTATGTGACCTCATTATCCACTCTAAGAGGAAGAAAGGTGAGTTTATTTCCCTGTAATTTAAAGTACTTAAGCATAAGTGAACTGCAAAAATGAAAGATGAGTTACAGCAAAGCAACTTTGAGCACAGCAGTCCTATTAACCAGGCTGTGGGTGGCAGTCAACTAAAAATACATATTAACTAGTGTTTTCAAAGCTCCTTGTCCTCTCTGTGAAATTGCCTTTGTGTTTCCAAGTTTACTGAAACCATTAGAAGCCATCTTCACTGCTAAGAACGGCAAATCTCTTTATCTCAGGTTAATCAACGAACATGAGCTTGGTCCTGGGAGCGCCAGAGAGCAGGCAAGGCAGTGACAGCCCTGAGCTTGCACTGTGAGCCCACTGCCCAGCGTTGTGCTAACGTTGTCTTGCCGTCCTGCTGCTCTTCTGTCAAGATTGCTCCCATTTGGTTTCTTTTACCCAGTGGTACCAGTTATAATATTCACCAGGACCGCATCGTATCTCTGTAAACATCTCTGCTCTTTGCAGATGCTGTATTATGTGAAAGATGTCCCAGCGACTATCCGGTATTTCCACAGCCTCCTGGACGCACAGGCGAAACTCCTCATTATCGTGGTGTCAGGTGAGAGCTGCTCCACCAGTGCTGCTCAGCCGGGCAAGAGCCGTGAGGACCTTTGGGGTTCCTGTGAGCTCAACATAGGGCGGCTAGAAACCAATGAACGTTTTTATTTACAACATCCTTTATCACCAATAGAGGTGAACTACGGCTAGAAACCAATGCACATTTTTATTTATAACATCCTTTATCACCAATAGAGGTGAACTGGTTGAGTAATAAATGGTGTCTACTCACCAACATCCATTGAAATCTGCATGCCATCTAAATCTGCGCAGCTCTCTGCCGCAGGTTGTAAAGCCAAAGGCTTTGTGAGCCAGCAAACCCGCACAAAACATCTTTCTCTCGCCCTCTGCCCTTCCCCAACCTACACCCTGGCCGGTGATGGAGAGCAGCAGAAAGCCCCGCAGCAGGCGAGAGGCTCCATCCCACAGCCCTCGCTCACAAGAGTTCCTTCAGCCTTTGCTGTTTTCTGTAAAAGACTTTTCAGGTTGGGCAACTCATTATCTCGCTCCCAGAGACTTGCGGCATTAAGCAAACGTCTACGACAGGGCTCGGCTGTGCCATAGAGCAGGTGTTAGAGCACATATGGTTCATTTTCTTCTCAAACTGCCCATTTCCTTAATATCATCATTTTGGGTGGAAAACAGTGTTCTTAGGCTGTTTCAGATCTCAAAGAGATGCTCTGTGGTCAATCCAGCAGGAAAATGCAGGAAAAGAGTAAACAACCACCTTTTAATACTGCGGGCAAGGTACGCTAAAGATATTGCAATGGTGGGGTCTATTTTGACTCTAGAAAGCCTTTAATTTGCCTCACAAGCTATGGAAATTTCAGTTGTGTCAATAGTCACATCTGATAGTTTTGTCAGGGATGTTAAGGGTTATTTGTTCAGAGGTTTGAGCTTAATTTTTTATTGAATTTGGCCATGTCTGCAAACTGTAACATGTTTGATTAAGTTGCTTTTTTGGGTTCATGAAATGTCCACAATGAAGTGACGCTTCTCTGACCTGAATTTATTCAAACTATTTTTCTCCAAATGTTTTTTGGTTTAAAGTGTTTTCAAGTAGTTCACTACAAGAAATCTGTGTTGTAAATTATCTGAGTTACTGTTCTTGTTCCTTGGCTGAGCGAGAATATATCATAATATCAGACTATTGCTGACTACCTGAGTTTAGTTAATTGAAACTCTTTTCCAATTGTTTAGCCTGTCCCTTTGGATATTCACGAAAAGTGAATACAGGGAGGAACACGTGTCTATTCAAAATTAATGTGATTAAAGATCTGAATTCATGAAAAGTATTTGAAGTCCTCTCTGGGCCAGGTGACTCTCTGTTTTCTGATGGAGCAGAATGGAGCAGAAATTGCTGGGGCTAGCAAGAAAATGGGAGAGAGGAGTAGGGCTCAGAATAGCAGAGAGGAAAGGAAGGGGAAAACCTCAGGGGAAAGATTATAACGAGGGGAAGGAAGAAGTGCTATGAAAATGAGCACTGAAGTAAAAAGAGGTACTGAAAGATAAGCAGAACAAAACTCGTTTCAAAAAATGAAGGTAATGGTATCTCCAACACAAACACATTAGGATGTGTTAATTAAAAACCAGTCTGGGAATAGGATTGGTAGGAGAGGGCTTGGTCAGTCGGTGAAGGTTGCAACCCCTCCTGCTCCGTCCCTGCCGGGAGAGCAGGCGAGTTGCAAGACCTACACGGTGTTATTCTTAACACATTTAAAAAATCTGTTTACATCGCCTTGAAAACAAAAGTGGTGCCATATGCTGAGCCTATTGAGAGCTATTATAATAATGCTGCGTTCAGGTAGTGTATAATTGCTCGGCTCGGAGATGGCACTGAGTCACACAACACTGACACCAGCAAATTTGCTGCAATTAGTGCTCTGCATTCCATTTCCACCAGGTGAAAGAAAATATTGTAGCCTCTCTTCTAAACATCAAACTGTTTATTTGACTATAAATAAGCGTTTGCAGATAAAGCATTTGCAAAACCACTGAGCAACTGGTTTTAGTAGTTATGGAGATTTATAGTCATAACCCTCAAAAGCTGCTCATTAGGCTTGAAGTTATTTTCATCCTGTCCAGTCATTCTGGATGATCCTTTTATAAACGATTTATAGCAGAAATCCTGCATCAGAGATCTGAGCTGAGGGAAAATAAAGATGTGAAGACATATCTGGGGAGTTTTCAGCTTACCCAGCTGGTTTTCTTTGTAAAACGTCCCTTGAGGATGAGAAAAGGTGCATGCACAAGCGTGGGCTTGGCACGGGCTCAGTTCTGGAGGTGATTGCAGTGCTACAGGAGCCTTTTCCTTCCTCACTCTTCGTCTTTGCACACCCAAATAGTACACAGCCGAAACACCCTTCTGGCACCACTGGGGAGATCTGCTTGGAGTGAGGGGCTGTCCTCTCATTGCCCATGCCCAACAGCATGGGAGTATGATGGGAGGGAAGGATGGAGGCTGGGAGGATGGTGCAGCTTCATCCCGGGCTCCGTCCATCTCACCCTTTTCTCCACCACACATCCAGCTGCATGGATAATAAAATCAAGGTTTTACACCCCATGTATTTCATGTAGCAGAGAGGTAGTTGGCTGGTAATAAGTTTTGATGAAGCTCACGTGTAGCTCAACAACAAAGTAATTAGGTGAAGGAAGAGGAGAGGATTTAGTCTTCCAAACAGGCAGCTGAAATGTAGGGAATAGTTTAAACCGAGAAGATGGCACTGAATAGCTAGCGTTCAGCATGTGGTCTACAGAAGGATGTCCTTGCGAGATACTGCCTATGTGCATGAAGCAGAGGGGTGCAGCATGTTGGTAATGGAAGGGGGAAGGATTAAGTGCACTGAGCTGCTCTGGCCTCAGCTGGGGGCTCGGTGGGAGGTGCTGGAGCTCCAGGGTAGGTACCGTGTCCATCCCCTCCTGCAGCCCCCAACCCTGCGGCACAGAAGCAGGGAGCAGCTGTCTCGGCCATGCCCCAGGACACACATCTCAGCTCTGGAGAGATCCCACTCACAATGACGACAAATGCTAAAAAAACCAGATGATCAAAAATTTGTTCAGATAGTGTTTTTCCTTAGTCTTGAGCATTTTTCTGGTGGTTTTTCGCTCAGAAGCAAGCGGCTGGGAAACGCTGTGGAAGAAGTTCGGGTCTTCCCTCCCTTTAGATGATCTCTGCTCTTATGTTTCCTCTGCTGGCATCAAAAGGATACTGGATTCAGCTGGACTGAAGTACCAGTTCCACGAGCTCCCATCCCACATGGACATAACCAGCTGCTTTATTGAAGGGAACAAGGATGGGGAACTGTTGCTGGATTTCCTGACAGAAACTCGTGAGTTTTCTAAAACTGCTCCTCCTGAACTAAAGCATCAGGTAATGGAAGAGTTAAGAAAACCTGAATGCAGTGAAAAAAGAGATGGGAAGGTCCTTTTTAATAACAACCTCAGTGTAATAGTGATTGAGCCATGAGTTAACCTCTTCTTGCTTCTTGATCTAAAGCAAATAGATACAAATTGTTAACAGCTGAAATATGTTTTTCATACTTTACAAATGGCTTAGTTTACTTCAGTACTGATATATAATTTTTAGAGCCTGTTAAGAAATCAGTATTAATAGTTGTTGTTATAAGTGAACGTTAATACCGATTAATTCTGCACTAATCTATGAATGTGTAACTCACTAAGCAGTTAATTGTGCTTTATGGTATGGATGTTGTATAATCAGATGCAACTCGGACCACCTACTCAGGCACTGCAGAAACCCGATCATTCCCTAAGAAATAATCAAGAAGTTGGTTTCATCATCTTCATTTAAAAACTCTCTGCAGATCAAATAAGCAAATTGCAACTTCTCAGTGCAGCTGGCAAGAGTGGAGGCTCAGAATGACTGACCATTTGGGTGGCTGCTCAGCAGGACTTCTCGAGCTTGCTGTGACTTCAAGATCTCATACCTCCAGTTACATGCAAGTGGCCTCACACCTTCTACACGTTGTGATGGTTGCCTGTTCGTGACTCCACAGCCAACTCCATTTAATGACATTTCTTCCCTCTCCCTACATTTTCACTTTATTTTTAGCATGTTGCATCTGCAGAGTGATTTGTGGACCAGGTCCGTATTGGCACTGCAAGAGTAACCATTAAAGATGGTTGAGGCACAGCAGTGGTAACAACCGTCCTGGAGAGGTGGATTTCCCTAATGAGCCCTGAGGCAAAGCCTTTGTTAGGAATCAGCTATTGCTGTCACATAGTGTTTTCTGGTATTTTAGCTAAGCACTCAAACCTCCTGGTCACAGCCTTTCACTAGTCTGGCAGCAAGGGCCATGCGTGGAAAATGTAAAAATAGACTCTGATGCCAAACCGGACTTCTCGAGCTTGCTGTGACTTCAAGATCTCATACCTCCAGTTACATGCAAGTGGCCTCACACCTTCTACACGTTGTGATGGTTGCCTGTTCATGACTCCACAGCCAACTCTATTTAATGACATTTCTTCCCTCTCCCTACATTTTCACTTTATTTTTAGCATGTTGCATCTGCAGAGTGATTTGTGGACCAGGTCCATATTGGCACTGCAAGAGTAAAGCGATTAAAGATGGTTGAGGCACAGCAGTGGTAACAACCGTCCTGGAGAGGTGGATTTCCCTAATGAGCCCTGAGGCAAAGCCTTTGTTAGGAATCAGCTATTGCTGTCACATAGTGTTTTCTGGTATTTTAGCTAAGCACTCAAACCTCCTGGTCACAGCCTTTCACTAGTCTGGCAGCAAGGGCCATGCGTGGAAAATGTAAAAATAGACTCTGATGCCAAACCGGCAGCTTTTAGTGGGATTTGTTTCATTTTCAACGGGGTCATGTCAGATAAACCTGTTCAATGCACAGTATAGGATGTTCAGCAAGAAGGTGCTTCACCTCCTCGGTCCCTTCTCCACGTGGGGCAGTCTCCAGTCCTGTAGTTGATGCATCGGTTTTGCTAAATGATTTTACGGTTTTAAGAAGTGTTATGCTCTCTACAAGGCACAATGCACAGTGGAATACAATATAGTCATTTGAATGAATGTAATAGTCTGAACACTCAATTTATTCAGCGAGACAGGTGTGATTTCTGACAGTGGAATAATTTGATTCAGTGTTGAAATGGTTTATTTTAGGTAATGCTTTATGCTTTATTTTTGTATATATATTTTTGATACAATATAGATTATTAAAGATTTGAAGTGATTTACAAGAGAATGTATTAGGCATTAATAGTGGTTTATATTCATTTTACTGTGAATTATTTGAAACACACACTTCTCCCAGTGATCAAATATTAATTCCAGTGTATTTTAGAATGTTTCCATGATATTTCTCAGCTGTTGAGTAGAACAAAATCTATTACCGCTTTTACAGAGTGGTATGTACAGATTCCCGCATTAGAAGACCTCAGTATATCTGGGAGCTGCTGCGGTGACATGCCAAAGCAGGAAAGAAAATCTCTCATTAGGACAGATTGCCGCATGCATTTGTAATAGGAAACAAATTAAAGTTACAATGATTTTCATAGCTCTTTTGTGCTGTCCGTGACCTCTTCTAAATGATGCGTGTGAAGGAGGTGACCGCTGAATATTGCCACATCAACCCTGTCAGGACTGACATATCTTTGGGAGCCACAGAAATGCCAGAACAACAACAA